>NW_010367100.1:27388-146518 GCF_000414095.1 Morus notabilis | reverse complement strand
TACAAATAGCCATTGCGTCATGGTAGTTTTGGATCATGTATCTAGGACTCCCGGTATGACTGGAAGGAAGAATAATTCTTTTACCTATTGCCTGTGCATTCGTATCTCCTTTTGTAATAGCATCCTGAATTCCTTGATAAAATTCTGATCTTAAATTTTTTTGATTTTTTCTAATGTAATCAAATCTATCTTCCTCTACACAGGCATATGCGTCAACTACATATTGTTGTAATAGTCTTCTACTTCTAAATAGGATATCACTTTGATTTTGATGTTCTAGTAATTGATAACAATAAAATTCTCTCATGGAAATTCTTTTTCTTTTGTATGTGGTATTTGTGTTATTTACATGATATTTTAAATCTGTTCTATAACCATCTTCTCCATAAGGAAACAATAATGGATACTGAAGAGACATATAAGAGGGATGTAATTTTGTGATTCTTTGTAAAGAGTTTGTTTTATCTTCAATTATGATGTCTCTTCCTTGTTCGTATTCACCAATATCTCCAACTATTAGGCAACCTATATAGTTTGAAGTCGGTAATTCATATTGATTATTATCTATATTTCTTCGATTTATAAGTCTTAGCTTCATGGATGGTAATTTATCTTCTTCATATCTATCTCTTAGCGACCGGAAAATTTTTACTAAATTATTTGTATTGTCTAACATTGTAATTAAATGTTCAATTATTATTTTAATTAAATCTTTTGATTCATTTTCAAATGTAAATGAAGCCATTCGATTTTCAACTTCATTTAGTGTATCGTATATATATAATTGTGTAAATTTAAGGGGATCGTTATCAGTTGGAAGTAGAGGTCCACTCATCTTAAAAATATAAGGCCCGACAGAGTTTTTGGGGAAATTTTCTATATCACATCCAAATGATGTAAATGCAAACATGGAATTATAAATTCTAATATTTTTGCGGAAATGCGTACTCAAAGATCCTCATAGTAATCTAGTAGATTATATAGTATAGAAGGAATATCTTTACTAAAAGGTATTCTGATCTTTCCTTGTCTACAACAAAGATTAAATTTAGATGGGTTACTTCCTTTGATTCGTTCATTAAGCCAGAAAAGAGCACCACAATAATGGTAGATATAAGAACAGTTTCCAAAGTTGGTATATATGTTAGTATCACCTAAGGAAAAAAATTAAGATCAGTTTGTGATAAATTTTTTTTCCCTTTAAAAAAAATTGTATTATTTAGTGTAAGTTAGAAATTTATGATTTTCTGTGTTGTTTTCAATTGTAATGCATGAACTCGCTCAGAAGATCTGCTTTCAATTTCAGGCATATGTTGCATAGATTGGCTTTCAATTTCAGACATATGTAATATATGTCTGTTTTCAGTTTGGGTCATATGTTGCATCACATCAACTCTGGATCGAGGGATCAGTGTGATTGAAACTCTTATACCAGAACCTGATTTACTTGAGTAATCAGTATTTACAACTGCTGAATCCTCATCCGTATGTGAGATGATACGACGAACACGGTAGTTAGATTTTATGGCAGTTTTTTTAGTTCTTCTCTTCGGCTCCATCTGTGTATTACAATATATTATGATATAATGAGCTAATTTATAAGATTTATAGTTATATTAGAAAGAATTATGGCATATGAGCGTATATTATTACTATATTAAGCAAAATAGTATGACAAAATTTATTTAATGAATAAGATAAACGAAATGTACATAAAACGATTAGCAAATATTTATAAGAATTTTGTAATTAATGAATAAATGCTATAAAATTATTATGGTATAAAAGAATATAACATATATAAATTGAATATATAAATTCAGAAATAAATGTAACAAATTTATAAATATTTTGTGATAATAACATTATAAATGACATATGAGATAAAATTACTTGATTATAAGTATGTATAGTATTCTCCGATATTGTATTGTAAAGTAAAGCAAGTATATTTTATTACAGAGTAAATAAGTAAATATATCTAATATTATTGATAGTAATCTTGTCTAATTTTATAAATAAATATTTAAATAACAAATACATAAAAGTGTAAAAATACCTGGAATGCTGTGTAAATAGCAAATCGAAGCTAATCAAATCAGACTTTATACAGAAACGATGCTTTGCTATGAAGATAGAGCAGGTAACGATTTATATTCAACTGTCGGAATATAATGTGGAGATAGAAAATTATCAAATCTGTTTGAAAATAACACATTAAAAAAAATTATTACCACATAATGGTTACAATGTGTTAAGGAAAAAATATATGGAGGAAAAAAGAACAGCTACATTTTTAAATTGATCTAATTATATTAACATGCTACACACATATTAACTGATGAAAAAAAGTAGAGAAAAATAACTAAATTATGTTTAGGAGGAAAAACAAAGCCAGTAAAATATAGAAAAGAGAGAAATTCGGTTTTCAAAGTAGGAGGAAAAATTGTGTGATGTTAGATGATATTATTAGCTTTAAAACAATTGTATTACACGGATAAAATAAGTTATTGCTTTCCTTGCTGTTTCGGGGCGAGTCTTTTGGATAAATGGCAAGTTTTTTGGATTGCCATAATGCCGTTTTATTCCTTGTTTTTATATCTCATGCTGGGGCCTTTAATGGTTGGTAAATAGTGAATCAAAAAATAAACAAAATATAATTATAAGAAATTACATATACTATTTTACATACTTTCAAAGAAAGATAAACCATTAGGGCTTTCTGAGGAAAGATACAACAGAATAAGAAACAAATTATTATACAAATTTATATCTCAATTACAGCATAAATTTGGAAGTGTGAATTATGTCATGCCCCTGCAAGGAATTTTTGGGATTCCCTCTTGTAATGTTTCTTCAAACAAACTTGTAACTTATTTCTTGAGACATGATAAGAAAAAAAAAAACAGTATGAGAATATATTCTTTGAATATAAAAAGCATAATTTGTATAAGAAAGTCAGGTTATTTTAAAGCAAAGCTGAGAGCAATTTCTAAGCACAAAACGGTAGTCAACACCAGGAAAATGGCAGTGTATTAGCAAATATAGATTATGAATAAAAAGTAGTGGAGTACAGTCAATGAATATCAATGACTAAAGTATAAATAACAGTAAGTAATCAACAGTAAATTAGAAACGGAAAAGTGCCTAACAGAGATGGGGAAAACAGGAAAGTATAAAATGAAGTTATATACATAACATGTAGTAATATACGGAGCTGACACCTATCTTACCAAGGAATTTATGCCGTAGTTAAGAAATTTATATATACATTTGGTTCAGGTTATAATTAGTTGTTGGAAACAATATATACCTTGAGTAATTAAAACAAAATATGGCAATACACATGGCTACCAGCTATATTATCCATAAATTTATGCCATAAGTGAGACAGAAAAATACAATCTAGATTAGTAATAAATTGTTCAACAAAATCTATTTGCTGTCAATAACATGTACTATAAGTAAATTTTAAAAAGCCCGACTATATACAGGACCATCAAACATATTATTAAGGAGTTTATGAAAATAAAATATGTTGCTGTAACTCTGAAACAATAAGAGCAACATCAATGATAAATATATCTTTAATAACAATTACGCAACATATGTTAACAAAAAATGATATATAATATCATCATAATCAGAGAAGGACAAAATACTTGAATATAAAAAAACCAAGCCTTTGATAAATAAAGACAGTTGATTGTAACAAAATTTAGGATATTATGTAAATATGCCGTCTGAGTTAGTAAAGTAAAAATAATAGTAACCTATCAGAAATACAACGAAGAAGAAAAAGAGTGAAGAACAGGGAAGAAGAGAGAGACTGAAGAACAGAGGAAACAAACAAATATATACAAAATAGTACCTTAGACAAAAATAGATTTTATAAATATAATTATATATAATAAAACTAAAACAGGAGACAAAATAAAATATGTTGGCATAAGCTCAGAATAATAAGGGCAACATCAAAAGTAGCCATATTTTTAGTAACAATTACTCGGCACATATTAACAACAAATGAAATATAACATCATCATAACCATGAGGGAATAAAATACTCTGATATCAAAAAGGATATTTTTGATACAGCGAAACGTTATATCTTAAAGAGATTTAGGAAATGATGTGAATATAGATTATTAGTTAATGAAATCAGAATAGAAATAAGTAACTGAAAATAAAATAGAAAAGGCAAAACATAAAGTACAGTATAAAACACCTCATATAACCAACAAATATAACATTGTAAAATAATATTTTAAAACAAATCAACCAAAATAACTTGAGAAAATGATTACTTGATTGAACGGACAGTGAGTAGAACAATAGATCAAAGAGAACAACGAAAATTACTAAGCAGGAGGAATAGAACACATATATTTAAAGAAAGTGATAGGATTAGTAAGAGATGAGTAGTGTTGTTATGGCAGTTAAAGACATGAAAAACAGAAAGAACAGAATATGATGGATGATAGTAGCTGAAGAACGTAGACAAAGAAAGAGTAAAATGATAACAGACAGTATATATAGAAAAATTTACCAGTGTCTTGCTTAATATCGAATACAAATCCCTGCAAATAGAAACCAATAAAAGTAATGATTCATTAGCAACAGGCGTCACACTGCATGAACAACACCGTAAAAAATAAGCAATAAATAACTGGCAGCTATTTTTTGTTTAGATATTACACAAAACGCAACAATTACAGATACACGTGGCAGATAAGAAGGTCATTATAAATATTATTACATTAAAACGACAACAAATATTAGTCATTTATTCAAATCAATATACGTAAACGGAAATTATACATATACTAAAAGCAGGAGCCCAAAGGGAAAAAAAAGGTAAAAAATATAAAATTATAAAAAATATTTTTCTTTTTCCTCACTAATATAATAATCGACTGACAAAAAAAAAATGAAAAAAGAAAAACTCGAACGTAGATCTAAAAGAAACAGGACAGTATTGAAAAAATCGGGAAAAATAAAAACATAAATCTGAAAAATATGAACAAACACATAAAATGAAAACTGAAATATTCAACCAAAACACTCCACAATAATAACAAATAACGTAATCGGACCAAAAATTAACATGCATGTACAACTAATGAGACAAAATGTAATATAAAGCATCGAGGAACATATAAATATACAAAAAAAAAATGAGAGATGCAGCTACAATAAATCTAGTGAAGGAGGAAAAAAGATCTACAGAGTTGCAGGAAGAAGATATTTAGAGAACGAAGAAATGGAACAAAAAACTAAACAAAATAGACTAATCTAAAAGGTTGAAGAAAGGAAAAAAAATAAATATTTAAATATAGATCCAGAAACAGTAAAGATAAACATATATGCAGAATATCACAGAAACGAACGAACCCAAAGAAAAATATAAGCCTGTTCAGTGCAAATACAGAAAGATATAAGCAAATCTAAATCTAGCAAGAAGGAAAAAAACTCAGATTTTACAAAAAAAAAAAAAACAAATATGACAAACAAAGCGAAAAAATAGATCCAGAAACAAAACCAGATAAACATAAATATTAAAATATAGATCCAGAAACAGTAAAGATAAACATATATGCAGAAGATTACAGAAACGAACGAACCCAAAGAAAAATATAAGCTTGTTCAGTGCAAATATGGAAAGATATAAGCAGATCTAGATCTAGTAAGAAGGAAAAAAAGCTCAGATTTTACAAAAAAAAAAAAAAAACAAATATGACAAACGAAGAAATATGAACAAATATTTACAAAAATAAAGGAATCTAAAAGGTTTCAAAAAGAAAAAACCAAAAGGCGAAAACGCAGATGCAGAAACAAAAGCAAATAAACATAAATGTAGAAACTCATAAGAACAAACAGACAAAAAAAAAAAAACATAACCCTAATCGCTCCAAATATGCAAAAAGGAAAACGGATCTAAAAGGTTACAGAGGAAAACAAACGGAGAAAAGGGAAAAAAAGGAAAAACCCTTGATCTCAGTTAAAAAAAAATTTGAAAATTGCAACAGCAAAGCAATGGAAGGTGTAAATGACAACAGGAAGAAATAATGGAAAAATGGCGGAGATCAACAAACACAAAATAGGGGAAAAAACTGAGGCTCCGTATCGATGAAGGAAGATTCTAGAATGTGACGGAAGGAAAAAAATGAAGGAGAAAGAGAGAGAAGAGGCTTCAGATAAGACTGAAATGAGGGAAATGAATCACGGGCAAACGACATAAGCATAAAGCCAGAAAATGACCAAAATGGTCACGATAAATGCGCGCACAAAAAACTCCAGTAAAGGGTAGTATCGTCATTTCACTCTCGGGACACAGCCGTAATTAAAATTTCAGCAGAAGAAAAAACCAGGGCTAAAACGGGAAAGACACTGTTCATAGGACTGTAGCATGAACGGTGAATCCCGTCCTTTCTTTTAGTATATGTATAATGTCCACAGTATTGTCACACTTCCACAACATTATCTATATTTTAAACCCTCGATACAAATAACCGGAGGAAATATATTAAGCATGGTGTGTATTGTAAGATGTTTACAATATCTAAAAATATCTACAATATAGGCGAATATCCATTAATAACCAATATATTTTTGGACATCTCCACATAATGTCTAAGAACACCAAGAAAATCTTCTTTTTGCACTAAATTCAATTTAGTAGCACTCTTTTAATTGTTTTACAATAAAATATGACAAGTGAACCATGGAAAACAACATATCATAAGACGCAAGGTGACTTAAATGAGTCAAATTGATAAGGATTTTATGGCATTGAGTTTTGATTCATTAGTTTAGACATCGTACGGTTATAATCATCCATATAATTCTCAAATGAGGTCTAATTCAGAGATAAAAAATAATATGGTTTTTGTGATATATTAGAATATCTTCCACCACAAGTTAACGTTGAAATGATCCATGAATACTACTCATTTAGTTGGATAAACCAACAACATGTAATTTACGGGTTAACAGTGGAAAATATCAAAGAAACATACATGTGGCTCATTAACCACTACCTCCAGAACTATTCAAGGGTAGTAACACGACAAATGTATTGTTTATATCAATATCAGAACTTGCCTAATGTTTTTTTAACCTAATAAAAACTCATTTTGGAATCGGGTTTTAGCTTACGCCCCCGGAGCAAGGTGTTTTGCTCCAGAGTCAACTTTGTGTGCATGCTCTTAGAGCACGACTATCTACTCTAAGATCGGGACTATGACCTACGCCCCTTCAGAGCATTATGCTTTGCTCCAGAGTCGACCATGGACGAAACGACTATGTGATTTGAGGTTAGATTTTTTAACCTCCACCTCTCCAGAACAAGGTGTTTTGCTCCGGAGTCAATCTTAGTAGGTTATGACGGTGTAATTTCCAATATCTATTACGAATGAGTGATCTCCAATGCGGGAAGATCATCGTTCTCGTACAACACAATGCATACGTTCTGGAAGACTAATGCAAACCTGAAAAGCTCAAGAATGTGGCCACAAGAAAAGATTTTTCAACAAAAGTTCAAGCTATTATCGATCATGATTCTACTATGAGAAAGATGGGGAGTTTGTAACGAACTTTCAAAACTTTCTCGACAAATTTTTTGGTGCGTAACGGTCTAGTGCACCTCCAGAGCACTTCTTGCTCCTCATGAGGCATGTTTAACAATTTTCTTCAGCGGACCAACTCTGGGTCCATAAGTAAACTTATTCGAAGACGAGCTCCCTCAGAGATGTGAAGTGCCTCCGGAAGCGTTATTTAGTGAATTGCCTCCAACGGATCTCTGAATATCCACGCAAGCTCTGATTGTGATTTCCCTTCAGTAGACTTCAAAGGCTCGCTTCTACGGATTTTTGACCATCTCAACTGTTGAAAGTATTTCTCAGCACACGCTTGATCATAGCCCCTAGCTCTGAACAACTCCATGGCCCAATAAATAAGGCGTTATCTGACGTTTGTTTCTGAAAGGGACATTGTGTTATGTTTGTTTTCAGGAAGCTTTGTTGGGATAAGTGTCCTTAAGCATGAGATATAATGAGGATATTTTATTATTTGATTAATAAAATGGTTTATTCATTATTTATGTTCATGTATTATCGAATACTTTATGAATATTATAGAAAATTCCGCGATTATTTATGTAACCTTAAATATTGTATATAAGTGCTATATACAAGGGGATAATATTTAAGGATAATAATCGAAACGATGTTCGTAATGAATTTAATTAAAATTCCAAAATCTTTAATTAAAACATTACTAATACATGTCATTCCCATTAAGAATGGAATGATGTTATCCGCATAATTAATATGGAGATATTGAATGAGTGTATTATGCATAATGAGATTATGTAGAACTGGGACACTGACACAATTTAATTTTCTGATAATTTTCGTTAAGCATAGAAAATTAAATTTGAGACTACTGATGGTCATATATAGAATGATCTTAATCTTGAGTTATTAGTAGACTCCTATTTATGGATTCGTGTTCTTTGATTTACTTGGTACGGATTTCGAGATCCTAAATCCTATTCCTTGTATCTTGGGAACATGATGAAATGGGTAGCCGGGAATGCTAATATACAAGATGGAATCCATTCATTCTTCTTTGAAGAAGTAGATAAATAATTCCCTTGAGGGTTGATTCGGTACTTGAATAAGTAACGAGCTCGTATTCATGAATGTGTTTTATGAATATACTATTCATTAGAGAATCAATGTTACTTAAGGATAAAGATGTAATTAGAGAGGTTAGCGAATTTCACCTAGCTCTAATTATGAATTATTTATGGAGGATCGATCTATATGCAATGACTATATCAAATGGATACTTCAAGTTCTTAGAAGTAAATTATGTCTATAATTTCGAGAGTGCAATTCTAAGTTTTTAGTGGAGTAACTTTTAGAATTAATAGACATAATAAATTAATTAAAGAGTTTAATTAATTATTAATTTTATTGGAGCTCAAAATTATAGGTCTATAAGTCCCCTGTCATCCTTGTATTATTTGTAAGATAAAAATGAATTATCAGAATTTTCTTTCAATCTCAAATATTTAATTATACATTAAATAATGTGATTATTTAATTATTTTATCACACACTGCGGTGGTACCACAGGGGACGTGTGACACCGGGAAAAAAATCTTACCGGGATTTTAGTTGCTTAATCTCTAAGTAATCCAATTTACTTGTTTGACAAGTTTTTCCAATTAAATTCAAAAAGGAAAGTAAAATGTTACTTTATTTAGAATTGAATTTAAGCTAAAATTAGAAACTAGGTTAGGAAGGAATTTTCTCCTTCTTTTCTTAGAGTTGGCCGGCCACCCTATAGCAAAAGGGAAGGAAAGTTTGTTTCCAAAAGAAAAAGGAAAACTGTATTTTTAATGAGACTAAAAATATAGTAGTTACCGATTTCTTATTTTCTTTGTTTACAAGCAAAGGCTTCTCCTAATTGTCTATAAATAGGAAACAATAGAAATGGGGGAGGGGATTGATTTTCTCCCTATTTTCTTAGAGCTTGGCCGAAAATCCTAAGAGAGAAAAAGAGAAGAAAAGTTCTTCCAATTTTCCCAATTCTTTCACATACATGTGCTGATAGTGAAATAATACAAAATTAGCGAGTGATCGTTTTAATAGTTATACCTTGAGCCGACACTCATTGTCTTGCGAAATCAATGAGTAGACGAGGAAGGCTTATGTGTTCTAAGAAAGCTTTTAGAGCGAGGAACGTGTTGTTTTTCGAATTGAATTCGGATGCAGAAGCGTGGGGATAGCAGATCAAGTATAACAAAAATTTTCATAAAACCTTTGAGATACTCTATAGATTATATTAATTTATGCACGAATAAATTAATCACATTAATTCATTTATTAAGAACTCAATTACGAATAATACCTGGCGGCCGATTAAGATGATAACTTGAGTTCTTTGATCTCGAACAATCCTTGCTCCAAAGCCTTGTGTTTAGAAAACCAATGTCTTCCACGTCAATTTCTAGAATCCACGAAGACGTGTGTGTGGGCACACCTGAGACAAAACGAGTTAGAATAAAGACTCGAATTTCCACAAACACCAACGCATGCACGATGTGGAATTTTTGGAGAAAAAATATTTTTCCTCTCACTCTATAGAGAATTTCGGCCACACTTAAAAAAATAGGTCAAAAATTGTGTTCAAAAATTGTGTCTCAATATTTTATATCATTCTCTTATTTATAGAGTAGAAGTCAAACTTTTAGAAGGAATCCAATCTCTATCTCCAAGATAAAACTTGTTAATTATCTCTTATTTGAATTTGGAACAATATCTCCTCTTCCTTATCCTTAATGTGGCCGGCCATGCATGGAGATTCTCATATCTGTATGATGGCAATTTCAGAAAGGGAAGGAAGAGAAAATCATCCTTTATCCTGTAGTCTAATTTTAATTCAAATTCAAATTCCAATTTAAGTCAAACTTAAATTAATTTGAATTCTAAATTTAACAGCTTATCAAATAAGTTTAAAAGGATAAATTTAAATTATGTTCACAATTCAAATTCAAATTTAAATAATCACATTATTTAAATAATAATTAATTCTCAATTAATTATTTTCGAGTGTTTAATTTTAGAATTCCTTAATTTTAAAATTCTCATTTTGCCCTTTGTGTTTGGTAGAATTACAAGGACGATGCGGGGACTAATGGACCTATAATTCCGAGCTCTAATAAAATTAATAATTAATTAAACACTTTAATTAATTAATTAATTCTATTAATTCCAATAGTTACTCCACTATAAACTTGACATTGTACTCTCAAAATTATAGACATAAATTACTTCTAAACTGTGAAGTGTCCATTTGATATAGTCACTGCATATAGATCAATCCTCCATAAATAATTCATAATTAGAGCTAGGTAAAATCCGTTAACCTCTCTAATTATATCTTCATCCTTGAGTACTATTGATTCTCTAATAGATGGTGATTCATAAAACACATTTATGAACCAGAGCGCTCTTACTAATCCAAGTACCGAATCAACACTAAAGAGAATTATTTATCTGCTTCTTTCTTAAGAAGGAATAGATTCCATCTCATATAATAATATTTCCAGCTACCTATTTCATCATGTCTCTAAAATACAAGGAATATGATTCAGGGTCTCAGAATCCATACCAAGTAAATCAAAAGACACAAATCCATAAATAGGAGTTTGTTAAGAACTCAGGATTAAGATCATTCTATATATGACCATCGGTAGACTCAATTAGAATTTCTATACTTAACGAAAATTATTAGAAATTCATAGTGTCTGTGTCCCTGTTCCATATAATCTTTTTATGCGAAATACACCCATTCAATATCTCACCATATTAACAGTGCAGATAACTCCATTCCATTCGAAATGGAAATGACATATATTAGTAATGTTTTAATTAAAGACTCCAAACTTTAATTAAATTCACTATGAATATTATTTTTTTGATTATTATCCTTAAACATTATCCTCTCGCATATAACACTTATATACAATGTTTAAGGTTACATAAATAATCATGAAATTTTCATTGATATTCATAAAATATTCACAAATATATATACACATAAAATGATGAATAAACTCTTTTATTAAATAAGTAATAAATGTCATATTACATCTCATGCTTCTAGGACACCATTCCCAACATAATGTTCACTAGCCAAAGACCTCAAGTTATTTTCCTAATCGTTAGCAAGGTATCTTTTCTTACATATTAATGAGATTAAATTGTTTTGGCATAAATTAATATAATCTATAGCGTATTCAAAAGGTTTTATGAAAATTTGTTGTTATACACAATCCGTACTACCACGCTTCCGCATTCGAAAACGTTTTGAAAACCAACAAGCTTAAGGTGCGATAGCCTTACTACCCATTCTGGAGTCAGCTGTAATGAGATCTTTCTAGCTCTGAAGGAAGGATGCGAAACAAAGAATGATTGCTTACGTGGACTATCACGCTACACTTCATAGCCCTCGCGACCAATGGGGCCAATGTTGACAGTCGCTTTTTTACAAGGTCCATACAAGGGTCCAAGTCTAATAATTATGTCCCATGACACTATTGGGCTCGCTTTGTGGACCTACACCATGCTTGGGAAACTCGCGTGGGCTGTGGTTTGGTTTACCATGGGTAATTGAATGGGCCCATTTATTTCTTAGTCAGATTTGATTTTATGTCCTACTTGGGGGGTTTTAAAATAATTGGACTAAGGAATGAATAGGTGATGGAGAATTCAACCCCTAAAAGCCTATGTTTACCTTTTCAGAGTCTTAAAAACCCTTTCCTAAGTCCTAAATTGAGTCATGGAATGATAACTCCAAGAGATTAGAGTTATCTTCTGCATTTTTAGCTTAAAGTTTGCTTAGCCAAGAGTGTATTTCATTGTTTTCTTCTGTGTTTTAACTTAGATTTTATGGGTTTGCATTTTATCTTGCTAAATTATGTACTTGTGCTGCTCTTGGGTTAAGGAGTAAATTGAGTCAAAAAGAGGCTAAAATATGTCTAAGTTTTAATTTTACAAATTGCAGGGTGAAAGCAGTAACATTCTGCCGCAGTGTTTTAGGTGCAGCTGGTAAGTGGGATGACATTAACGCACTACCTAGAGGAAAAGGACAAAATCCCATGTGAGCTGATTGAGCTGTACAGCAGTGTGGACCACTGTACCTCTTATCAAATGACAACTTAGCCTTTTTGTTACCTTAGAAGGGATTGTTTTTAGGAGAGAGGCAAGCAACCGCCAAGTACAAGAGGGAAAAATAGAAGGAAATTGGTAGTACATTACGAGAGCCAGAAATTGAAAATACCAGAGACGTGAGAAAGAGCAAGAGAGAGCAACTGAGAGGAAGACCCGAAGAGAAGGACATGGAGAAATTCTAGAAGATCCAAGTTCTAGCTTATCATTCTTTCTTCTCTCTGTTAGCTTGGTTCTTCTATTATTTTGATATTGATTAAGACATGGATTATTTTTGAAATCTGGTTATTGTAAACCTCAGTATGAACTAATTTGTTTTAGCTAGGCATGCTAATAGAACCAAAGTTGTAAGGAGGAAAGTTTGTTTATGAAATGCTATTGATTTATTATTCATGTTCATTCATGTGTGTTAATGCTTATTTTTATGCTTGATTGCCCATCAATTATAGGATACTAGACTTAGATTAATACTGAAAAGGTTAATTTGAGTTGGATGTAACATGTATGATGCTTGTACAGTAATCTTGTTTTAGTTATTGATTAGTGAATGGTATAGGGATATATTATTCACCTTGCATAACCCAAAGAAAACGGAGCTTAAATCTGCATTCTGAGAACTGGATTCACATAGGAATATGCTGAAAAAAGTTTGAAGAATTTTTAGTCATAATTAATTCGGAAGAATTTTATGCAATAAAAGAGTTTCTGTTTACAGGGGTGGTAATTGCTGTAGCATTTCGGTAACATTCTCTGGCAGACTTGCAACTGAGGGGAAATTAGTAGACCTAGCTCATTTAAATCACATATTTACAAACCATAAATACATTCTTATTATTTTTAGTAACTTTTGGTTACATTTATTTTGTACCCATTTCTTTACATCAGTTTAGTGAATTTTTATTCAACTTATTATTTATTTGATTTGTTGATTGCATAACTTCCATAACATATTTTTGATGATACAATCTCTGTGGGACAATATATGTACTTCAGTACACTTGATTACTTGTACGATCTGTGCACTTACGGATTCACACAACAAGTTTTTGGCGCCGTTGCCGGGGATTGAAATCATTGAAAGTATTTGTAGAAGTTATTTTGCTTTCGTTTTGTTTACTTTATTCTTATTCTCTTGACTTGCGGTCACTTTCAGATTTTTGAAATTCTTTGCATGACTAACCAGCGAGACCGTGAGTTGCTGCCCTTAGATCCAGAGATTGAAAGGACATTTTTAGCTAGGAGAAGGGAGCAGTAAGGCTTGGATGTTGTCGACGGTATGGCAAAGGGAGCAGCCGTGAATGTGGGCAATAATGGGCAACAACTAAATACCAACAATGTTGTTCCCCAACCAGCACCGGTAGATGATAGGGATATGGCCATCAGAGAATATGTCGTGCCTATTTTACATGGTCTCAACCCGAGTATCGTTAGGCCAGAGATACCGGCACCTCAGTTTGAGCTTAAACCGGTCGTGTTTCAAATGTTGCAAACTGTAGGCTAATTTAGTGGCATTGCAACTGAAGATCCCCACATCCATCTTCGGTTATTCATGGAAGTGAGTGACTCCTTCAAGCTATCAGGGGTGATAGATGAAGCTTTGAGGCTGAAATTATTCCCTAATTTCTTGAGGGATAGAGCTAGAGCATGGCAAAATTCTTTGCAATCAGATTCAGTGGCGACATGGAATGATTTGGCAGAAAAATTCCTCATAAAATACTTCCCTCCAACCAAGAATGCAAAGCTGATACGACATTACCTCAATCCAACAGGCAGGTAGGGAATCATTGTATGAAACATGGGAGAGATTCAAAGAGTTATTATGGAAGTACCCTCATCATGGGATCCCCCATTGGGTTCAAATGGAGACAATCTATAATGGGCTTAATGGGCAAACACGTACTATAATTAGCCGTAGCTAATAGAGCTATTTTGGCCAAGTCTTACAATGAAGCTTACGAGATCTTGGAGATGATGGCTAATAATAATTATCAATGGCCAACCGAGTGACTTAATGCTAGGGAGGCCGCTGGAATTCATGATGTTGATACCATTACTATACTTGTCGGCTCAAATGTCATCTTTAACGAATATGCTAAAAATGATTAATATGTCGGCAGGTGTAAATTCGGTGCAAACTGCTAGAGTCTCATGTGTTTACTATGAAGAGGGACATTTGTATGAAGATTGCCCTTCTAATCTAGTTTCTATGTGCTATGTGGCTAACTTCAACAGGAATAGCAATCCTTATTCGAGCTCTCACAATCAAGGGTTGAGGCAACATCCAAACTTAGCATGGAGTAATCAAGGAGCAAGTTCTAGTGGAGCCAATGCTTATCACAGACCCACATATCCTCCAGGGTATCCACCTCAGCATTAGAGAACTTAAGCCGCAGATCAATCCAACTCCTTGGAGAGTTTGCTAAAAGAATTTATTGCTATGAGTGAAGCCAAAATCCAGAGTCATGATGCAAAATTGAGGAATTTAGAAAACCAGATTGGACAGATGGCTAATTCTCTGAACAACTGACCTCAAGGCTCTCTCCTAAGTAATACTGAAGATCTAAGAAGAGAAAGGAAAGAACCGTGTAAAGCTAATTCACTAAGGAGTGGAAAAGAGTTGGAGCCAAAGATAAGACCCAAGGCTGTGCAGACAGAGGCCACTTCAATCCAAGAAGAGGGGGATCAAATTCAACCGCCAGAAGAACAACCAAGTCAGCACTAATCAGATTTGGAACTGTAGAAAGATGCAACGGCTGTGTTTGGAGTTATTTTTATTTTTCACATTTTTCGAGAACAAAAAAATGAAAACGGAAGAGAAACGACATTTGGCAATATTAAAGATAAAAAATGAAAATGAAAATGATTTTTTGGATTAATGTAAAATGGGAGAGAAATGAAAAATAACTTTTAGTCGTTTTTCATTTTTTGTTTCCGTTTTCTCATCTCTCGAGCAGAAAGAGAGAGAGAGAGAGCGAGAGACATTAATGGATTTTTTATACTGAAAAATAATCTCTTGATAAAACTACCAAATGTATTTTCAAAAATTAATTCTGTCTGAAATTAAAAATGTTTTCATTTCCATTTTCATACAAAAAACAAAATCATTTTGTAACGAGTTCTAAACGTACCCAATATTTCCGCAGCATTCTACAGCAAAAGGCAGCAATAACAGACCCCCACCACCATTTTCACTGTGGTTTCAAAAACAACAGAAGGATTGGCAGTTTCGCAAGGTTTTAGATGTCTTGAAGTAGCTACATATCAACATACCATTGGTTGAGGCCCTAGAACAGATGCTGAATTATGCTAAGTTCATGAATGACTTGGTTACCAAAAAATACAGGCTTGGGGAGTTTGAAACGGTGGCCTTGACTGAAGAATGCAGTGCAATATTGCAAAACAAGCTTCCTCCAAAATTAAGGGACCTAGGGAGCTTCACAATCCCATGTTCTATTGGGAACCAGTACTTTGGAAAGGCATTATGTGACTTATGAGCAAGCATTAATCTTATGTTGATGTCTATCTTTAAGAAGTTGGGAATTCGTGAAGTAAGGCCTACTACTGTTTCATTACAGTTTACAGATAGATCAATTTCACTTCCTGAGGGAAAGATTGAGGATGTCCTTTTGAAGGTGGATAAGTTCATTTTTCTGGCAGATTTCATAATCCTTAACTACGAAGCAATAGAGAAGTACCTATAATCTTGGGGAGACCATTCCTCGCTACCAGCCGCACCGTGATTGATGTACAAAAAAAAGAACTGGCCATGAGGGTATAGGAAGAGCATGTCAGATTCAATGTGTTCAAGGCAATAAAGTTCCCAAATGAGATTGAGGAATGTTCAACCATTTCAGTTGTTGACTCTTTGGTGGCTGAAAAGTTTGAGCAAGGTAACCTAGACGAGGCTGAAGATGAAGCTGTTGAGCAAATAGATTGGTTAGAGGCCAATTCAACAATGCAGGGTTCCACATGGAAGTTTGAGCCTTTGGATTTGTCAGAACGCGAACACAAGCCATCATGGCCATCAAGTGAAGAAATACGAGTCCTAGAACTTAAACATTTGCCGTCGCATTGAGGTATGCCTACTTGGCGGTATATTCCACCCTTCCTGTAATCATTTATGTTGTATTGACAGAGGATCAAGAAGAGAAGTTGCTCAATGTTTTGGGAGGATTCAAGGGAGCTATAGGTTGGACAATTGCGGACATAAAGGGTATAAGTCCCTTATTTTGCATGCGCAAGATTCTACTTGAGGATGATCAGAAAGGGTCCATAGAAGGTAAAAGAAGATTGAATCCAATCATGAGGGAGGCGCAAGAGTCGTTGTTGGAGGATGAAAAAACACAAGAAATCACTAACTTGAGCTCATCAATCGTTCTAACATGCACACTGCCATCCGACCCATTTTGGCCATCATCATCACCACCACCATACTACATTCTTTATGAGCTTAAACTAAAAATGAAGTTCTCCAATCAAGCTCATCACCTTCAGAAGCCAAATCTTGTTGGTGCAACGTGCCTAAATTATAAAAATCATGCCAAGCTTGAGGGCATCACAATCAAAGATCCCATTTGTAGTGTTGTATGACACTTACTATGGGCGGATGCCACTCTAAACGTCCGGTTGAAGACGTTAAAGCAAGCGCTCTGCGGGAGGCAACCCAAGTTTTCGAAACATTTTCTTGTTTTCCTTCCTTTCAAGTTTTAGTTTTTATTTTTTAAAACTTTTTACTTTGTTTTAGTGCTTCTCTTTTGTAGGTGCAAGTGTCCAAGCTTTAGGAATGGATTCAATTTAAGAGAGAGAGCAAGCATTGAAGCCTAAGCGCCAAATTGACATAGGCAAGTTTCTTAAACCTTTCCTTGTGTTTTTGATTGCCTACCCATTGAGGATATTGCGCTTGATAAGTTTGGGGGGAGAACTTTGGTTGTCTTTGTATCTTAAAAAAAAAAATAGACTCTTGTGTTTTTTTTATGTTTGGTGTTTTTTTTTTTGGTGAATTCTCTTCGACCCATGATGAATGTGATTGGATTGAGCATAGCTTTTAGAAAAGGATGATTTATACTTAGTTTTGTGCTTAGAATCAATTGATTGTCTTATTCAAAGATTGTGATTTTCTTCATTTGAGCACTTAGCCTAGTGTTATTGATTCATTGAATTTCTAGAGAAATATTGTGTAAATGTGTTTTATTCTTATTTCTCACAAGCTCTAGAACTTGCTTGATGAACTCTTAAGGCGAAATCCTAGATTAACACTTTACCGAGAAAATGATTTAGGCCATCTTTGGACCGCTTGAGCTTTTCGGGCCTACCTTGATTCATTATATCCCTAGTATACCTTGTTGAGCCTATTTATACCGTTTTCTTTGTTACCTACATCTTTAGCCTAGCCTATTCAATAATCTCTAACTTTTTACCCCTCACCTATAAGCATGTTAATCATTCTAGGACACATTGAGTAGTGTTAGTATATGGGAGGAAGGGTGGTGTTGTGAAAATTTTTGTGTTGTATTTGTATAAAAAAAAAAAAAAGAGAAAAGTATAATAAAAAAAAATGAATGAACATTGGGAGTGTTATATACCCTCTTTGCTCTTTTACAACATTGAGGACAATGTTGATTTTAAGTTTAGGGGTAAGGGGAGCTTGTTCAAAAAATAAAAAATTGCTTCGCCGTTTTGGTATGCTTAGTAACCAAGACAAGAGCAAGCAAAAGCGCTTTAGATTGTGACTTTAATGAGTAACCGGGTGTCTTCATCACAAATATTGGCATTTGCGTAAAAAGGCAATTATGGCATTTCAAGGAGATTAAAGAAAAAAGACAAATGATGAAGAAGATAGGGGTAATGAGAAAGAAATGGTTGACAACGGAAAGTAAAAGTTAAGTTTGGGGGTGTTACTTGGGTATGTTATTTGAGCCTCTCTAAGGTCCTAGAATTATTGATGTGTTTTAAGGGTGAATTGAGCCAAAATATCATTTCATATCCTACCTTCACCCTAGCCTATCATTTCAAGCCTAAAATGTCTTATTGATCCTTGGTAGTGTGTTGATCTACATTAGTGGAGAGAGTGTTGAAAAGTGAGCCTATGGAGTTTGAAATTCATTTATAGAGATTCTCAGCTTAGAGCATGTGTGTATGGTCCTATCTCGATTGACAATGATGATATCGCACTTGGCTGCTACACACACATAGAGGAAAGGTCAATTGAAGAAGAGGCAATCTTTTGAAGTTAAGATCAACACTTGGTTGGAAATTGTATTTTTCTTTAAGTTATGTTTCTAATCCAGCATTTGAGGGTAACCTTCTTAAGAATTCATCCACAAAACTCACGTTTCTTTCTTTTGATTTATTTCTATTCTTATCTTTTGTTTATGTTTTGTTGTATCGTGTCTTGCTCGAGGACGAGCAATACTTTAAGTTTGGGGGTGTGATAACTCTAAGAAATTAGAGTTATCTTATGCATTTTTAGCTTAAAGTTTACTTAGCCAAGAGTGTATTTCATTGTTTTCTTCTGTGTTTTAACTTAGATTTTCTGGGATTGCATTTTATCTTGCTAAATTTTATACTTGTACTGCTCTCGGGTTAAAAAGGAGTAAATTGAGTCAAAAAGAGGCTGAAATAAATTTTGATTTTGCAAATTGCAGGGTGAAAGCAGTAGCATTCTGCTACAGCATTTTAGGTGCAGCTGGCAAGTGGGATGACATCAGCGCACTACCTGATTGAGCCGTACCTCTTATCAAATGACACCTCAGCCTTTTTGTTGCCCTAGAAGGGATTATTTTTGGGAGAGAGGCAAGCAACCGCCAAGTATAAGAGGAAAAAAATAGAAGGAAATTGGTAGTACAATATGAGAGTCAGAAATTGAAAAAACCATAGACGTGAGAAAGAGCAAGAGAGAGAGTAGCTGAGAGGAAGACCCGAAGAAAAGGACAAGGCAAAATTCTAGAAGATCCAAGTTCAAGCTTATCATTGTTTCTTCTTTCTGTTAGCTTGATTCTTTTGTTATTTTGATATTGATTAAGACATGGATTATTTTGGAAATCTGGTTCTTGTAAATCTCAGTATGAACTAATTTGTTTTAGCTAGGCCTGCTAATGGAACCGAAGTTGTAAGGATAAAAGTTTGTTTATGAAATGCTATTGAATTGTTATTCTTGTTCATTCACGTATGTTAGTGCTTATTTCTATGTTTGACTGGCCATCAATTATAGGGTACTAGACTTAGATTAATACTATAAAGGTTAATTTGAGTTGGATCTAACATGGATGATGCTTGTTCAATAATCTTGTTTTAGTTGTTGATTAGTGAATGGTATAGGGATATATTATTCACCTTGCATAACCCAAAGAAACCTGAGCTTAGATATGCATTCTGAGAACTGGATTCACATAGGAATATGCTGGAAAAGGTTTGAAGAATTTTTAGTCATAATTAATTCGGAAGAATTTTATGCAATAAAAGAGTTTCTGTTGACGGGGGTGGTAATTGCTATAGCATTTCTGTAACATTCTCTAGCAGACTTGCAACTGAGGGGAAATTAGTAGACGTAGCTCATTTAAATCACATATTTACAAACCATAAATACCTTCTTGCTATTTTTAGTAACTTTTGATTACATTTATTTTGTACCCATTTCTTTACATTATTTTAGTGAATTTTTGTTCAACTTATTCTTTACTTGATTTGTTGATTGCATAACTTCCATAACATATTTTTTGTGATACAATCCATGTGGGATGATATCTGTACTTCGGTACACTTTATTACTTGTACGATATGTGCACTTGCAGATTCACATAACATGTAACCTTCCCCTCCGGCGCCAGACGAAAAGTTTTTCTGCTCTGGAGTAGCTTCCTCTAGAGCTGGCAAGGATTCGTCTCCGTGGCAGTTGTTGCTCCGAAGGCGTCATTATGGACACCCTCATGAAGGCGTCACTGCAGATGCCCTCACGAAGATGCTTCCCATACTCCAAGAGACTCCTTTGTGACCGAAGATGCTTTCCATGATCATGAAGATACTTCCCATGATCACGAAGATACTTCCCATGATCAAAACAAATTAATTTTATTTATCTTTTTTTTTTGAAGTTAAATAAAGTATGATTTTATTATTGTCATGACCCGCTGCCAACCACCTACTATGTTAGGCCAGCGATGGATCGTGATGGGGAAACATAACGTACATACATACGGTGGAATGCAAAATTTATAAAGTTAACCATCTAACCGTTTTGTTTTGGTGAATGTTAATCATCTTAAAGGTAATTCATGTTAGTGGGTCGTGTTCGTGTCAATTCGTTTATTAATCGTGTTATAAAACATTAACCCAAATATGACCCGTTTATTAAACGTGTCAAAAATGTCAACCCAAGCATGACTCATTTATTAATCGCATTAATCTTATCAACCTGCATAACCCATTTAAATTAATATATTGAATAAATAACTAATATAATAATGACTTATTTAACATGATCATGGCATGTTTAACATGTTTATTAGTCAATTTATCTTTTTTTTAAGAAAAATAAATGAATTTTACCTAAAAATAATAAAATTCATATTATTTGTATTTAATATGTCATATAAACTTTCATATTATATCACATATTATTAGATTACAGATGACACATATAATTAATCGTGTCAATTTATGTCACTTTATATTAAGAAGTCAACTATAACCCAACACATTTATTAATCGTGTTAATCGTATCAATCTGATTATGACTTAAACTCATTTATGATAAACTCAAATTCACTAACTTCATACAAATTTTGAGTCGAATTTCATATCATAATCCAAATTGCCGCCCCACCCACTTTCCTTCGTAAATATCTCCAAAAAGTGCAACTAAAGGCTTCATAAATATCTCCCAGCATTTGAGATAAAGTGAAATTGTCACATTCCGGTAATGCTATCATCATTCTAAATGTTTATTTTCACCAATCACATCCTTGAATAGGCGCACTAATACATGGTACAAATGTCTTTAGAGAAATTTTCAATTGGAAATGATGCCAAAAGAATAATATTGTCCATTTATAATGGAGTATTGTCTCTCCTAGGGCAATCATTTTGACACTTTCGCATAAACTCCTCGGCCTCAAAGAACACCAAAAGCTGAATTAGGTTGTAAAAGGACAAAGGTGAGTACGAAACAAGTAAAAGTAGCAGCTAAAAACAAGTATAGATGATTGACACACAATCTCTTTTAGCAGGGAAAAAAGAAGTAAAAATAGACGTAATAAATAAGAGAATGTCTTTAGTAGGCTGTCTTATGAGTAAAATTAATTTTTTAACAATTAAATTTGATCAAAATTAAATGAGATTAAGACATCATTTATTTCATCGATTCGAGTTTTCAGTTTTAGATTTTTACAGTAAAAAGTTCTCAGAAAATATCACATCTAACTTTTTCTGCTACAGTGAAAAACTCTTAAAAAATATCACATCTCAACTCGAATCTACAAAGTGAACGAGGGTTAAAAAAATATGACAAGAAACAATATCTTGATGCAAATCTAATAACTTAAAAAAATAAAACTATCATAGTTTTATTTTTTTTATCCTACGGAGAAACTCCTAAAAAACAAACAAAAAGAAAAAGAAACTTCTTGATGGCGTGTCATGTTTAGCATATCTTATCCTTTGATTTTATGAAAGTAGCTTCTTTCATATCATGACATAACGAAAATTAGAAATTAGAATTAGTATGTGACACCCGTGAAATTGAATAATGTGTTTATTGATAAACTACTAATGCTAATGATGCGATATCGTGACATAATTACTAAAATATCTCATGTTGGGATGTATAAAAACAATTAATTTTCTTGGTCTAATCCACTGAAGAATTGAATATTAAACTTGTGCAGAATCAGATAACTAGTTGGAGAGTGCTGCATACGTCCGTATTAGTTTGTTGAATTTTTTATACAAAGATATTAAGTTTTTATGGTAGTAAGTTCCTTAAAAAAATATTATTCACCCTTATAATAGAACTATATATGTAACCAATTAATAAGAAAACACAATTGTAAAAACAAAACATTGAATAGGTACGTGCTACACACATTTGTAGTAGATTATCGAACTTTTAATACAAAGATAATAAATTTTTAAATGCAACTTCTAAAACTTCTAAAACACCCCGCTATATTTTGTCTGAATACCATTTTGTATTTATTACGGGTAAATAGATGTTTACTAATGAATATGTTATTCCCTTCCATCATCTCAAAAATATGTTATTTATTTAAAAATCGTTTAAAAAATATGCTATTTACTATAGTTACTGCTAATTACTGGGTTAAGTTTTAGTCCATTATGTTTCTCATTTGTAATCAACAACTACGATTAAAAAAGTAAGATGATAAACTATTTGAGATTTTGTAGTATTAGTCATTTAACACTGAAACTTAATAGAAGTAATGTCAAAGATGTTGATGTAAAATGTTGCGGCGAAAATGTATCTCTTATTTAGCTAAACTAAAAAGTGTCACATAGTTATTTTTTTCTTTTACACTCGATACCATGTTTTACTTATATATTTATTGTATGCAGAGTCTAACAATAATTCACATCTAACTCTGTCGATCTTATGACGTCAAATTCATATCCCAAGTTATTAAAAAAAAACCAAATTGCATGGACAACAATATTATAAACGACAACGATAAGTGATTAGTGGAAGTACCTGTGATTAAACCTAACTACCAATTAGTTTTGACAATAATTAACACATTTGAGTTAAAGAAAAAGGTTCAATTTGACCATTTAAAAAAATACTAACATATTCATCTAAGGCAGCATGAAGTAATTCAAAATTAATAAAGCTCACAAGTGGCAAGCTAATGACAATTTATTGAACCTTTTTTCATGTTAATTGATGCATTAATGTAGTAATTAGGGTTCTAGCTTTAATCAATGGAAAGAAGAATTGATATTAATCTGAAATTGGAAAAAAAATAATCTTATACAAAAAAATAAATTTTTATACGTCCTAGAAATTCCAAAAAGAAGATACTAATTTATAAGAGAAACCATGATTGCAATTTGCATGTATATGATATGATCAAACCTTCTAGCCAAACAAAAATTAGTGCTTCTTTTGCCTATATACACAAGAAATTTCTTCACACATTGAAATGAACTCATAAGGAATATTTTACCAAATTCTCAAAAACCTCTTCAAAACAACCATTCCTCATTGATGGGGTCATTCATGACCCGATTATTTCAAACTGGTACCACCGGACTTTTATCGTCACCCTGGCCGGTGCCAGAGTTAGGACCGCCTTGTTGATCACCACCGCTGCCACCACTGGCGTCAATCATGCGAACCTTGATCCACTCGTTCCTCAACTCATGGGGCTCAACAATATCTTTGACCCCGGGTGACCGGGGCGACCCGAGACTCAAACTCCTCTGCATGGTGCCGAACCGGGTCCGGTTATCACCCGACTTAACTCTCCACAGTCTCATACCCGAATTTTTCAACACCTCCAAAGACTTATCCTGAAGTTGAGGAAATATTTTCCTCAACAAATCCCTCCTTCGGAAATAGAGCTCCCTTAAGAACTCCACCAAAGCCAACAACCTCGGATCAGAAAATTTCCCAACTCTGGATTGAAAGCTGTAGTAAAAATCCTCACCGTCCATTTCTTCCCGTGGGTAACATTTTCCCAACAGACCGCTTTCCAACAACGACATGTCGTCTTTGGCGCCCCAGAACCAAGATGAACTACTAGGCATAGATTGGTCTTCTTCTGAAACCACTTCTGGATACCCTTCTGTCTTCTCCATGGATATCATTACTATAATATTGAAGGTTTGGTTGAAGAATTATGGGATGTTTGGTTGGAGGATTCAAACCATAATTTGAATTATGATTTATGGTTCGCTACAGTATTTTTTTTTATAAAAAATACACGTAAATCGAAAATGATTCTAATCACATGATTCTAATTCATGAATCAAACGTCACATTAATATCAATCGTTTGCAAGAATTTTGGAGAATATTATTGTTGTAATTTGTTAGGCCTCGGAATTAAGCACAATATATATATATATATATATATATATATATACATATACATACATACATACATACAGAGAGAGGGATCTGGAAAGTATACATAGATTCCAATTAGCGAAAGCGTGATCAACTTTAAGTTAGGAAATATACGCGTTGCTGAATAGGTATAATGGTTTCTAGATAATATTTGCTTAAACGTCTATAAATTCGAATGGGAACACAGACAAATCCTGGCCATACATTTAAAGTTTGTGAAAGTCAACCGACAGGTGTATGGTCACGATTGGGCTTTCCTAGAACCTATTGCAGCACTATGTTATATTAGAGGAAGTAATATTGATCAGCTTGTTGCTTGAAGAAATGGGTTTGGACTTCTTCTTAATGACTATACTGTTGAAGACTTCGGACCTACGTAACTGGCTTTTTCTGACATGTGTGCTTCCTCTTCAGGGGAAATAAGAAAATGTCGACTTGGATTAGTATTAAGATATATATTTTGACCCGTTTATTTTACCGATTCGAGTTTTATTACAATAAAAAACTTTAAGAAACAGTCACATTTAACTTTTTTACTACAGTAAAAAACTCTCACATAAAATCACATTTTAACTCGAATTAAAAACTCAAATTAACGAACTAAACGGTCATTTATGTACAGTATTAAGATATATATTTTGTGTACAGCCTAAACGAAAGAAAAGTGCTTAAGTTAAAAGGTACTTAGTTATATACGAAAGCATATGGCCTGTGGGACATGGATGTTAGTTACATGTACAAGATACGGATGATACATGCGTGAGGAATTGGAAATGGAAACCAAAATTTGTACTTGCTTTTAGCTAGAGATATATAACACAAAAGTTGAAGAGAAACAAATTAATTAGATTAAAGTTGCTTGACGTGCTTTGGTTGTGGCAATTGTATGTGTTTCTAGAAAGATAAAATGTGGACGTAAAATAACTGGGATAAATATCATATATATATATATATATGATATATATGATGTAACTATGCGCTATATAACATCGTTGGTATGTATGTGTCACATTCAATTTTGCTTTAGTGTAATATTCATTAAAATAGTCCAACACGTGTAACATTAAGTGTTACACAGACGTAAAAAAGTTTTACATGCACAAATGAATCATATTACACGTACATATGAAAAAAATTAAAATAATTAGACTATGCGAGCGCCAGATTTAATAATTTAAAGGTTTTGTTTATGGTTCTGCCAGTAGGACAAAACTGCAATGTAACGTATAGAAGTGAAAAATGAAATATGTGTTTAATGTAAGATTAATGTTAGAAATGTGCAATAATAATTTGGATAAATTAATTTCTTAGTGTTGCATGTTCAACCTCAATATTACATGAAATAAATATTATGTAACCCTTCCTATTAATTTTTATATTTTACATGAAAGTATGGCTATAGACAATATATATATATATATATAATAATAATTTTATAAATCCTCCAAACTATTTGTTTTATACTCTTTAAATTCGGTTCATTTTACCCCTCTCATTTTACATAAAGCATTTAAAAACCGCCTCCATATTGGTACCCTAAATTATTAATTGAAGGAAGTATATATAAAATCTACATTCTAATTATTTACAAACAAAAAATGATACACACGAGTCTCTACTATACAGCTTAAATGCTTTCCTTTATACATCTTTGAATCAAAAAGAATAAATTGTCCATATCCTAAACTATAGGATATAATATTGGCAATTCGAAGCCATATGAACAAATAATTAATCTTGACAAGACAATTAGATAAAAGATCTCGAGGCTTTCAATATTATTTCTTACATATTCAAGGTAAGAACTTCAACTGTGATGTTGAAGCAAGCTGAATTAGCGTGATTTAATTTTGATTTAGAATTTGCAGCCACAGAAAGTGACAAGAAATATGAAAGGTGAAGCTTGTAATCTTTTTATGAACTGATGAAGCTCGCACCACGTCTGGACTTTCTATCGTGCACCTGGCGACCGGAGCCACCTTGTTGATCGCCGCCACCGGAGTTAATTGTCCGAACCTTCATCCACTCGTACCTCAAAGGCGGTTTAACTTCTTTGAGTCTGGTCGAAGAACTCTACCAATGCCGGCAACCTCGGATCATACAACTTCTCAAGTTTGGAATGAAAACTATAGTAATTAATAATAATAATCCTCACTGGTAACATTTTCCCAGTAGACCACTTTCCAATAACGACATGTCGTTTACGCACCCCAGTACCAAAAAGAACTTGGCATGGCTTGGGCTTCCGTCATATTCTATAATTTTTAGAATGCAGGAAGCGAAAGCCAGAATAGAGTAACGCTAGCCACAGGTTTGATACTTGTGAAGTGGGATTTCTTACCATATCCTTTGTGAGCCTGTTTTCAAAGAGTTTTGACATTGCAAATGTTTTAAAGAAAGAGCATGCTAGCGAAAAAAAAAACATTTTAACCCCCATAGCTTGTTGTAGTTTTGAGAAGTATAATGAATTGTTTCATAAAATTTAATGAATGATTTCATAAGATAAAAGATCTTGCAAATCGGTAAACCGGCTAATGGCCTAGATAGGATGCGGAGAGTGCATACTTGGGGGCAAGACCCAAAACCCGGCCCGGGGTGATATGGCTTGTGCATATGGTTGTGTAAGTAATTTATCATAGTATAAATTACTTGTTGATGCCTGTAATACGGAGATTTTCAGTTATATTTCCTTTGAGAAAAAGGATGTGAGGTTTCGGCTGTTGTGTTTGAACTGAATGTTTATATTTATTCAATTACTTATTCATTTATTTACTCGTTTACTCATTTATTTACTTATTTACAAAGTTATTTCAAAATATATTATACTAGGCCTTTCGCTCACGTTTTATTGTTATATAAATATTGACCCCTCTCAGGCGACTCTAGAAGCAGTGCAGAGTAGCTGAGTGAGTTGCTACCACCGGATTTGGTGAGGATTGTGTTCATCCTCCATGTGTACGAATGTAAGAATTTGTAAATTCTGTAAACTCTGAATATTTGGATTTCTAGACTGTGGTTGATGTCTGTAATGTTATTTACGTGCTCATGTATGTACAATGATGCGTATCCTGTGGGTGAAGCCCTGAACGATGTGAGAGGCGAGAGTTTTAGCCTCGTGAGATGTTCTTGTAATTTATTTTCGACAAAATAGTAGGGTTCGTTTGGAGATTTCTTTAATATTTCACTATTGGTTTTAATTATTAAATGTTTAACACCTAATCAAACCTTCACGTCACCGATCCCGGATTCGGAGCGTGACATAATATTTTCCCAATAAACCACTTTCCAATAACGACATGTCGTTTACGCACAGCAGTACCAACAAGAACTTGGCATGGCTTGGTCTTCAGGAACAAGTTCTGAATACCTTTCCATGGATGTTAATTTTTACTATTATATCTATATTCCTGTATAATTGTTAAAGTTCGAGAGCATATTCTCTGATTTTGTTGAATAACATCTAACAAGTCGCTTGAGTGTTTGACTGTTGGTTTGGTTTGCCCTCAGAGTCGTATCGTGCATGTATGTATTTATGTGTGTATGTATATATGTATGAATATTTATATATAGTGACTGAGTTAAGATTTATTTAAAGAATAAATTTTTTTTATTAAGATTATATTAATGTTTATAGACTTAATAAAATTGAATGTTTTATTTTCTAAAAATTTAAATAATTAGTCCAATAAAATGTAAAGAACTATTAATTTATGAGAGAATAAATCTAATTTATATACATATCTATTACATTAAAATAAAATTATTATTATTATATATATAAAGCTAGGGGAGCGAGAGAGAGATTTGAGATTTGAAGTTTATAACTTGAAAGACTAGTTCATTGATTATTTATTGGTTTTTTTATATTATAGTTGGATCAAAGTACAACATCTCCGAGCGAAAACTTGGTCAACTTCAAGCTAAGAAATGCGTAGTTTAGGGATGGTTCATAAATTTAAAATTATAATTTAAAATTATTCTCATTTTACGTATATTTTTTTATAAAAAAAATACTATAATAAATAATAAATTATGATTTAAATTATGGCACAAATCCTCTTTAATCTAAAATGATTTCTGGATATATCACATCCTGCTATTTGTGAGACATTCTTCACTCCCATAAACTCTAATAGGTTAGGAACAGACCAATCGTGGCCGTACATTTGATTGTTTGAAAAGTCAATTACAGGTGTGTGGTTGCTATTTGATTATCGTACAACAGACCTGCATTCATTGGCTCTCAATTTGTGAGTATACTAGTTGAACTCCACGGGAGAATAATTTATGTCTTAAGTTTCAATTATTAATTTATTATCCAAACCATATAAAAGTTGAATATAAAATAAAACAAAAGAACCAAACAGGGAAAAAAAAAAAGCAAAATTTTAGGGCAAAATGGACCAAAATGAAAAAAATAAAGTTTCAAAAAAAATTTAAAAAAAGGTATAAAAAGGATCAAAACAAAAAAAAATAAATTTTAAGATAAAAGAAACCAACTCAAAAAAAAAAATTAGGACAAATAAGAAAAGGTCAGAAAATGACTAAAATGAAGAAAATAATAAGTTTTAGGGCAAAATGAGCCTAAAAGAAAAAAGATAAAGCTTCAGGAAAAAAATATCAAAAAAGGACCAAAATGAAGAAATGAATTTCTTTTAGGTGATAACTCTACAAAATAGAGTTATTTATTTCTAATTTTATGCAAAAACAAGCTTAATTTTTGATATTTTAATTTATTTTGGTTTGTTTTGATGTATTTTGTTTTATTAGATTTTTTTTTTGTGTGAGTGTATTTTATTTTTTATGTATTTTAATTTTATTTTAGTTTGTATAAATAAATATTTATATAATATAATATATTTATATGTGTTTTTGTGTGCGTGTATATATATAACAATATAATATTATTATAAATAATTTATATAATATAAATATAATAATTTCTATTTTATTTTTAGTTTGAATCACATCCGTTGTATTGAAGCACTTGAACAGTCATGATTGGACAATGCATTACACTCTCTGGGAGAAGAGAGTGAGCAGACAAGGAAACATCAACGGGCCTTACATGTTTGAAAACATATTTATTGTGTTTGATCCTATGTGAGCAAGTTTATGTGAGCTTGCTTTCTTCTACCAATCTAGTTGCGTCATGTATCATGCTTTATTAAGTTAATGGTCTGTATCAATTTGAAATGTTTGTTGATTTCTGATGGCCAATAGAAATCCGATTTTACGTAGTCCTTGCCGCACTGGATTAAGTCAAAAATATTAGATTCTTAGGGTGATTTCGGGGCAAGAAAAAGAAGAATAAAAATAAAAAATTCTTAAGAAGGCAACTTGCAAAATCATTTCACTTGCTAAGCCACCCATGATCCTTTTATGCCTGCTCCGTGACTCTAAAGCATTTATGCATTGGACTCAAATGTATTCTAAGGCTTATAAATAGGCTGCTTCCCCAAGTCTTCAAGGCATCCCTCGAGCCATATAGCTCTTTAGAAATTAAAAAAAAAAAAAAACTCTGTTTTAGTAATTCTTAGTTTAAATTTCAAAGTTTGTAATTTTTAGTTTTTAAGTTTGAATTTTGGATGAGGAGTTTTGAGTTCTGTTAGGAGATATCTGAAGCAGATCAAAAACTGTATCTATCACTAGTGTTTGTACTAAAACTCTACTTTTATCATTGTTGTTATGAAAATGTTGTTTGAATTTTTTTGTACTCTGTTAGTTTAATTATAATTATGTTTGAAATTAAATTTTTGCTGAGATAATGACATAATCATATTATGAGGATTTAATTTGTATAAACATTATTATAATTGTCATACTTGTGTTAACATATTTATTTTTGAACATAATGCTTTCGAAATTTCTGATCAACTTTTTGAATGAACTGAGGATCAAAGTAAAACCGATAGGAGATTTTAGTGACATAGCTCTGAAATTAATACCGTAAATTTTAGGATAATATAGAGATATATCTATATGTTTTTATGTGTTTTTTAATCCTTTAATCTTAATGAACATTTTGTAATTTAATTCACGTATAGATATAGTGAGTTTTCATGAAAATGTATACTTTATGTATGACTTGAGAAAGAGTACGTAAAATATAAGAGGATTCGACCATCAACATAGTATGATCTCAAAATCACAAAAATGTTTAAATAAATTAAATTCGATTAATATTAGTGAAATCATGATTCCTAACATTTTCGTAATCATTGTTTTATCTTTGTCTTGTCATTTTAGAAAATAATTTTCTTTTTTATTTTATTATTTTTTTAAATTTTGTTGTTGTTTTGAATTTTAATTTATTAAAATTAATCAAAATTCATCTTTTCGATTACTCAAATAAAATTAAAATTATCTAATTTTAGTACTGAATGAATATGTTATCCTCGCGAGAATGATACCTTTAAACTCACTCTTTATTACTTGTTAGCAATATCGTGCACTTGCGATTGACACCACAATAAATTTTTGGCGCCGTTGCTGGGATACATATTTGTTAATGTTAATACAAGGTAATTTTAATTTTGTTTTATTTTATTCTTCTTTAATTTCTATAATTTAAGCTGTGTATGCGAACAACTAGAAATAGAGGCTCAAAACTTTTACCTTTTGATCCTGAAATTGAAAGAACATTTTTAAGATTACTTAGAGAAAGAGAGTTTCTAGGACTCAGAAACTAAACATGGTTGAAATTGTAGAAGTTGCAAACATAAACCCAAACCCATACCAACATAGGGCCTAAAGAGGTTATGCGATACCATCAATAGACGGCAACAACTTTGAAAATCAAACCTTTAACCATTCAACGATCCAAACCTCTGTCCAGTTCAATTGTCTGTCTACTGATGATCTAAATGCTCACATATCCAATTTTCTTGAAATCTGTTACACTTTCAAACATAATGGCATTATTGATGATGCCATAAAACTGTGACTTTTCTCATTTTCTCTGAGAGACAAAGGAAAAGGTTGGCTACGTTTCTCTCCCTCGAGGAAGTATCACCACATGAAAGGACTTAACTCAAAAATTTCTGACGAAATGCTTTCCTCACGCAAAAACTGTGAATTTGAGAAGTCAAATTTCTCAGTTCGCTCAACATGACATGGACACTATGTATGAAGCTTGGGAGAGATACAAGGATATGCTGCGAAGGTGACCTCATCATGGAATTCCTGATTGGATGCAAATACAAACGTTCTACAATTGAATTCCATTCAAACCTCACCTCTAAGTTTTGAAAATCACCGTCACACCAATGTTGATTGTTCAATGAGCCCTTTTGAAAGTCTTTCCTAACCAGAACAAGCCAATTTTGTGTCGAACTTTAATCGGCCACAAAACAACCCATATTCCAACACATACAACCCAGGATGGAGGAACCATCCAAATTTTTCTTAGAATAACATCGGAACCAAAACAACGTGGGATTCCGATCTGGATTTCATCAACCACAGGAGAAGAAGCCCTCACTAGAAGATATAATCACTCAGCTGGCTACCATCACAAACCAACTTGCCGCCCGCCCCGATCAATTCATCACCAAAATTGAGAAAACCTTCCGGAACCAACCTGCATCCATTCAAAACCTGGAGGCACAAGTGGGACAAAGTGCCAATGTAATTTCTAGGAGAACACAAGGAGCTTTGCCAAGCACCACTGAGATTAAATCCTCGGGAGCACGTAAAGGCAATCATGCTCAGTTAGATTTTTCGTCTTTTTCATTTTTCATGGCTATAAAGCACCTTTTTCAACTTATATAAAACCACCATTTACATAATAATTGCATCCTAAATGTCTAAAGCCCCCAAAGAAATAAAATTTCTCTTAACTGAGGAACATGTTAAATATTTATTATTATCTTTACAACACCACCAAACGTCTTCACTTTTACAGTATCTATTCTAACGACTTTAATACAAGATAAAACAAGTACCAACATCTCAAATACCTCCTAATATACCATTTCTTATGACAGTAATAACACTCAAATTCCTTCGACGAACACAATTAGGAGACGGTAAGTATTCTATAAGGATACTCAGAGGTATTCCGCCGCAATACTAAAATTTAGACAACCAACAACCCCCAACCATCAAATATTCTACCGTGGCTGGCCGTGTTATCGGTTTTATCAGCAACGTACTTAAAAAGTAATAAAATTTCACAAAAAAAATATCTAAAAAAAATAATCGCAAAAGTTGGAGGAAAAAAAAAATCTGGACATGATTGACACTTGGAGCACCAAGGCAATGAAGAGTGGAAGAAACGGCAAAACAAAAAATGAAATTGAAATAAATAAAGCAAAACCTCTCATTAGACTAAAATATTACCAAATCGCAGTCCCTGACAAATAGCCGATGCCAACAAATTCTTTTTCTAATTTCAGAAAAGGGATATTTTTCTGAAGGAATTTCACATTCACCCTTCATATGGAACAATAGGTAAATCTGGTTAAAAAAAAAAAAAATCCTCTTCCAGTGACGAATTATCTTTACTTTTGATAGCTAATGAATTAGGAGTTCCTAGCATTGATCAACTATCATTAATATATATCTGTGTATTCAACTATATATATATATATATATATATATATATTGTTTTTGAAACGAGTATTGAGCTATATATTCTCAATTCCTAAAGAAAATAAAGAATAATTTAGTCTTCCTCATAAAAAGAAAAGGAGCAAAAAAAAAAAAAAACAAAAAACAATTATAACACTTGTCCAACGAATAAGCAATCAAAGAATTGAAAATATCTAGGTTCTTATGAAACACATGGTGAATTTATTTTGTCTAAAATTATTTCGACTAGTAGCTACAAAAGTTAATTATCCACCCATTTTTCCAAATCTAAACTTCAAACACTTAATGAAATTTCACTCCATCCATATTATCTTTTTTTAAACAACGATCGGTCATCGATGGTGTCATTCCACCCTCATCCCTTTCGTCATTTTAGAAATTCAAGAAACCCAGTAATAGAATAGAAGTGACCTAATTCAATTTTACTTAAAATATGGGTTATGTTTTTATACATACTCAATACCGCATACACATTAATCGCATTGGGGTCCTAAGAGCTGTGGAGTATCACACCTTCGGCAGATATTTAAAAAAAAAAAGAGAAAAAAAAAAGAAGAAAGAAACAAAGCAAGCACCCTTAGGGCCCGTTCAGTTCGTTGATTCGAATTTTTAATTCGAGTTGAGATGTGACTTTATGTGAGAGTTTTTTACTGTAGTAAAAAAATTAGATGTGATTGTTTCTGAAAGCTTTTTACTATAGCAAAACTCGAATTCTAAACTCGAATCGGTGAAATGAACGGGACCTTAATGTTACAATAACCCATTTTGGGTAACTATATCTATTCATGTTCGATGAAACACTCCTTTTTGTTTTTATTATTATATGAGCGATTTAATACTAAATAGAACTATTAAGTTATTTTCAATATAAGCCTCAAGTTAATATCTTGTCTAGTGGATTGTCACATGTCAATTTGGTCTTAGTTTGTGGCATCAGTTGAGAGAATAATAATAATTAGATTGTCACATGTCAATTTGGTCTTAGTTTGTGGCATCAGTTGAGAGAATAATAATAATTAGAGATTTCAGCACAAATAGCCTTTTTTTAAGAATGTTTTTTTTTTTTTATCAATGGCCGAAGTTTTGTTAATTGCAAAATTTGTTGTTTTTATTAACTTAGTAGTTAATCACTGATAGACTTAACAGTCAATTACTAATAGACTCAACAGTCAATCACTGATAGACTCAACATTCAATCACTAATTAACTCGATTTTTCTTTATTATTAATCAACATTAGTTAACAATTAACTAAAATTAAGTTGCAACTTATCAATTTCAATCAACACATTACATGTTTATTAATAATAAATTATTAATAAATTAATAATGAATCAGTCAATCAGTAATTAACCGTAGGTCAATCACTGTGGTCTAAAGATCAATCACTGAGTCATATAAACATAACGGTATTTTTATAAAATAAAAAAATTCAATTATTTATGAAAAAAAGTGATTAAAAAAAGGTAGCCCAACCTAATTTTCCTAATACTTACCACCGGAATATTATGAAAGAAGTATAAAAGTTGGCTAAATCTAATTAGCTAAATAATTTATTATATTATATATAGTTAAATTTTTTTTGGCATTATTTCTTTTCAACGTTAATCTTACGTTTAATAATTGTCACGTACGGGAGAGACTGAAGAAAAATCTTATATATATATATATATATATATAAAAGTAACTATTAATTAATTTTCTCGTATCTGGGTTGACTTTTGCAGCATGATATGTGATGTCTCTCGTTAGGCTCTCTCTACGTAGCTGGCGCTGATAATGATGATCAGTTGACTGACTTGGAGTGAAAAAGATGTTTAGCTGGTGTTGATGATGATGATCAGTTGACTGACTTGGAGTGAAAAAGATGGCAACTTATAAGTCCACCATTTTTGGTATAATATTCTTCTCCGGATTTGTTAGTCTTTAAGATTAGTTAGCCTCTTGTTAGGTTCTCTCTACAGCTATCGATATGGATAAAATATATATATATATATATATATTTATATTTATATATATCTGATTATCCCTTGTTTTTTAAAGACTCATTTCAGAGTACTTTTACAAATTAACAACAGCATCTACCTAGAAACAATGGCAAGGGTCATGCACAAAAATACAAAACTGATGAATTTGTTAAACGGGTTTTCCCTCATTTTTTATTTTTCAAATATCATGTCTTTTTCTTCTTTTCTTCTTTGTTTTTTTTTTCTTTTTTTTTTTTTTTTTTTTTTTTTTTTTTTTTTTTTTTTTTGGGAAATTATTACTTGAAAGGTTTTTTGGCCATATCTTGCCGGCTTGGCATTTATGCTTGTTATACTAGCTAGCTAGTCATCCATGACAACAGACCATGGCAAGAATCATGCACCTGAAGTGCCAGCTAGCCCATATATGCCCACATTCATTTCCTCATTATGTTGTCAATAAGTAATTATTTGAATAGTTATTCATTTTCTTTGTTTTGTTTTGTTTTATTTTATTTGTTTTTGTGAAATCAGCATGGAACATCCATTGGTTAGCCACCATTGTACAAAGAGAGTCAGAAACATACATATTTAGTAAAAATAACGTCATCTTTAGTCCTATATATATACACAACAGTAAAATAAATTAAAATAAAAATAATAAAAAAATAGAAAAGATAAAGATTTAGATAATTTAAAAAATTTTATTACGTTTACAGAAGAGGTAGAAAAATTTACTAACAATTTTAAGAATTACACACTCAATAAACTTTCTGACATTCTCTCTCACTCGAAACACCTTACACCCTTTGTCTATCTCTCTCTTCACTTTCTCTTACTCTTAAAAAGAGACACTCTTTCTCTGCACTTTCCTCTTAGCACACTTTTCTTTGAGTACACATAAAAGTTTACACAAAATACTTATTTATAGACTCCTAATAAATAATAAAATAACTCTTATCCAAAAATAAAAAATAATAACTTACCCAAAAAATACAAAATAGTAACTTTCTCAAAACCAATTTGAGACACTTTATTAACAATCTCCTCCTTGACTCAAATTCTCTCAACTCACTCAATTGGGTATCCAATCTCGACACTCGTCATCGCACTGACAATGCAAACTTCAACAATAATAAACATGCATCAAGTTCAAACTCTCATCAAACTTGACACGAGAAACTGTATTCTTTTTTTGAAAGCATTTTCATTGCTCTAACTTTTCACCATCTTGTCTTTATTGTCTTCACATGTCATCAATATCTTATTGCACTCTTTTACTCCTGCAACTACTTCTTTCACAATGGAATAAGACTCTTCGTGGCATGGCTCCACCTTCATAGCTCCACCTACAACTGTAGTCCCAATCAATTTATACAAGTTTTCATGTTTTCACCCTTCATGGCAACTAAATCACCTCTCTTAACTTGCATAAAACCATCCTTCGCATAGTACTTACAACCTAACGTGTTCAAAGCGCCCAAAGAAATTAAACTTCTCCTTAGTTGAGGAACATACCTAACATTTGTCAATGGCCTCACAACTCCATCAAATATCTTCACCTTTACAGTACATACTCCAACAACTTTAGCACGAGAATCATTAGTCATCAATAAAGTACCAGCATCACAAGGCTTATAAGAATCAAACCACTCCTTATGTAGGCACATATGGAATGGATATCTAGAATTTAAAATCCAAGAGTCAGAAATATTTTCATTAATAATAACATAATACACATCATCTTCGTCATCATACCTGTCGCCAATAACATTTACAGAATCTGAAGTCTCCTGGGGTTCTTACTTTCTCTTTTCTTCAAGGTGTTTCGTCAATTCTTCACAATTTCTCCTAATATCCCATTTCTTATGACAATAATAGCACTCAATTCCTTAGACGGGATTGAGAACGATCATCTCTTTTATCATAACATCTCCCTCGTAACTTGCTCATACCCCTATTTGAATCTAACTATGCCACTAAAACTTGTTCATTATGAGACTTAACTCTAGGTTTTCTCATATTTCCAGTCTCTAACAGAGCAGTGGACAGTCATCTTTCTAACTAAAAGTCTAGTCACCAAAGTCTCATATGATTTGAGTAGGGAGGCCAACAAAATTACTGTTATATCTTCTTCATCAATTTTGACATCTACACTTAATAATTGAGTTATGTACTTATTAAAATTATTAATATGGTCCCTGGCATCACTTTCTTCATTCATCTTCAACTCATACAATTGCTTCTTCAAAAATAACCTACGTGTTAGGGATTTCGACATATAAATTTTTTTGTAATTTTTTTCATAATTCAGAAGGGATGTCTCAATTATAACACTATATTTATGTTCAGGAGCCAAACTTAAACTAATAGTGCTTACCGCTTTCGCTTTCAATTTTTCTCAATCTTCATCTTTCATATTTTTTGGCTTCTTTCCTTGCAACGCTTTCAGTAATTCCTGCTAAATCAGAACATCTTTGATCGTACTCTACCATATGTTGATATTACTCTTTTCATTAAACTGCTCAATCTGCTCAAATTTTATCCCGGAAATCACCTTGACCTCTTTTTTTTCTTATTCTTCACTACAACTCTGATACCAGTTGTTGGGAAAAAACACACCCCTACACCCACGCAGTAGAAAAATAAATTGAAACAAAAATAACTAAAAAATAGAGAAGACAAAGATCTAGGTGGTTCGGAAAAATTTCCTACGTCCATGGAAGAGAGAAAAATTCACTAACAGTTTTAAGAATTACAAACTCAATAAACTTTCTCACTTTCTCTCTTTACCCAAAATTCCTTACACTCTTGGTCTATCTCTCTCCTCACTTTCTCTCGCTCTTAAAAAGAATCACTCTTTTTCTGCACTTTTCTCTGAATACATTTTTCTTTGAGTACGTTTTTCTTTGAGCACACATAAAATCTTACACAATACACTTATTTATAGACTTTCAATATAATAACTCACATTTTTTTTAATATAACCCTCGATGAAAAACAAAAAATAATAACTTACCCAAAAAAAATACAAAATAATATAGTTTTTCCAAAACTACTTTAAGGCACTTTCTTAACAATATATATAGACCACTACTCTCTGGGTTAGACAGTCAGTAGTGAGGAACTATATGCCAAGAGATATACCATAAAGAAATCTCCAGAAGTTACTAGAAGGTTCCAAGGAAATTACCAGATATGGCATTAGTTGGTAATTTGGTGCATGGAAATCAGGGAAGAGATTCTTTGTCAACCTCTCCTATATTGTTTTTCTTCATCCTTCACAAAGCCATTTGTAAGGGGCTTGATGAGCTTCATCAATTGGCAATGGTACGCCTCAATAATGGCCAACAAAATATTGACATGATTATTAAGGTCTTGTATGAGAAATACCAATTTCTGGCATTGATTTATGAGCACCATTTGAATGCCAAAAATGAGGTACATGTGCATGAACTTTTTTTTTTTTTTTTTTTTCCTTTTTCCGATTTTCCATGACTTTTCTGGTCTTATAGAATATAGAGAAAGTTGAGTAGAGAGAAAAAAAAAAGTGTTGGGAAATTGTGCAGGTGATCTTTGCAGCTCTTGACTCAAGACTGAAGAATTTAGTGCAGCCGTACTTACTTCAACAAAAGGGTGAAAAGGATCTCTTTGATCAATTATTGAGGCTTCTAAGTAATTTTAATAAAACAATGCAAAATGAAACCAGTTTCCAAAGAGAATTAGTGTCCTTGACAGGAGTCCTGCAAATGTTGATTACTAAAAACATGGCCAAGGAAGAGAAGCAGGTAGAGTTTCCCATACCATTCTCAGATATGCATCAGATTTTGTTTTTTAATTAGTAAGCATGATTTAGGTATCTATAATCTATAATAATACTAAATACAACATGCCAACAAGGATAAAGATATTGATAAGGCTAAAATTAAAGTTGACTACTAAATAAAAAGTTAATATAAAAAAGTAGCACGTGATTTAAGTCGGAAAATGATAATGTTGATTAGGACATTTTTGTATTTAGAGAGACAGGAATAAACACATGGTTACATCACATCAATTTTTTTATTACTAAATTCTATAATTAATAGATTTTGGGGACCGCCATAGAATCAACTGAATTAGCAGTTGATATATGTCATTTAGTAAAGTCAATGACTTTGCAAATGACTTTATGTCATTTGCAAGTTTGGACTCTAAGCTTTTGTTTTTTTAAATATTTATGACTCTAAATTTGATAATATTTGGCTATCCAGTCCAACTGACAATGAACATCAGTTAATAAACGACAATTAGGGTCCCAAATGTCAAATTAAAAAAAATAGGGTTCAATTTGCAAATATAGAAAAAGTTTAAGGTGCATTTTATGAAAAAATAGCAAAGCATGCATTCCATTCATTAATTGACGCCCACCGGCTATTAGACCATAATGGCAATAGATTTTCAAATTTAGGGTTCCATTAATTGCAAAAACTAAAAGTTCAAGGTCCAAGTTGTCAAAGACCAATAATTCAAGGCGCACCATTACTACCAAAAAAAAAAAAAAAATCATTTGGTTGAAATGGATAAACTTTTGGTTGTATCATTTTATAACAGTCCTATGTGTATGTTTTACATATCTGAAGTGCAAGATTATTAGAAAAGGATAACCTGGCTTTGAACATAAACAATGTGATACCCTGATCAATCCCTTGGTTAGTCTTTTATTGAACTAAGATGGGGAAACTAATTATTTTCAATTTAATTTTTGGTTTGATTTTTTTTAACCAATTTAAAACTAAATGTCATGCAAAGATAGCAACGAGATAGTCTTTCTTTCAAGCAATAGCTATAAGATCATCCTTATTGAACAACTTTTACACTGCTCCAAAAAAGGAACTTCTCATGTCTGATATAAAACTTTCTATATATGTTCTTGACTTCTTGTATGAAATATAAGTGGACTGTCTTGATAATATGAACAAAGAACAAATACAACAATATGAACAAAGAAGAAAGATGACATTATTCTAACATGTTTCTCTTTGATCATATTATTAGGTGTTTGCCTTGCTTTGCGAGAATTTCACGCTCGAAGAGCAGGCGTCTTTGGTCTGGCAGTTCCTTTGCAGCCTGCCGACTTACGTGTTGTCTAAGGCACTTTCATGGGTATCAGCTTCCCTTTCAACTTGCGAATATCAGGCTCTGTTCAACTGTTTAGTCAAGATAGTGCCAGAGGAAAAGCTTCTCCAGCAGGTAAAGTTTTGAAACTTTTAAGAACATGAGATCTTGTGTTATGCACCCAGGAATGAGCTAATTACATTTTCTGTTTTATTTGAAAGGCCATTTTCAACTGGATTGAAAGGAAAGATTCGCGTGATACCGAGTTGAATGGTCCAATGGAGAAAGAAAATTTTGAAATTCAACACACTGGATCGCATCCCATAGATGATATATTGCTCTGGCATAAGGCTATTAATAGAGACTTGAATGAAACGTTTGAAAAGATCAAAAGGATGTATCTCTCTGGCAATTTCACCAATCGATCAGTTTGCGAAGAAAGGGTGCGGTTTATAGCTGAAGTTTGCATCTTTCACAGGTATTCCTTTCTTTAGCTTTGTAAATTGTAATTTGGCTACCTGAATATTAACTCTTACTGAAATAAACTAGATGTACTTTATGGAGAAAACTTCAATTTTTTTATGCATCATTTCTTTTCTTTGTTTAAAGTTCTTATTTCTCTGGTTGCAGTATTGCTAAGGACAAGGTCATATTTCCAGCAGTTTATAGTGAGATTTCATTTTTCCATCAGCATGTTGAAGCAGAAAGTAAATTCAATGAGTTTTGGACTCTGATTCAAAGTTCCAGAACAGTCTCTTATACACCATCTGAATTTCATTTGAAGTTATTTTCTTGTGCTGATCAAATAATGGAAACAATAAACAGGCAATTCTACATTGAGGAAGTCCAGGTAATCTTTCCTTACTTATGTAACATTTATGAGAGAATATATCTTCTTCTTCCAAATGATTTTGTACTTCACTCTTCTTCTAAGTCAGTATTGAACTAATAGGAACCATTAGCAGAACATCCCACATTTATTCCTGAATTTGGCTATTATGTCAACATGTCTAGGTTCTTCCACTTGCTCGAGAGAACTTTAACGTCAAAAAACAACGGGAACTTTTGCATCGCAGCTTGTGCATGATGCCCTTGAAATTGATCAACCACGTCTTGCCATGGCTGATAGGCACAATGAATGACGAGGAAGCGAAAAGATTTCTCGACAATTTTCAATTGGCAGGTTCTAGTTACTTTCTTTATGATGGAAATTTGTTTAAAAGACATGTGTTCACTGTTACATATTTCTCAAACAACTTTTATGCTAATGCAGTACCAGCATCAGATACTGGTCTGGTAAATCTTTTTTGTAGTTGGGCTGGCAAGGTTGGTAAACAGGATTTATGCTCATCTTCAAGTGCAAGAAGCTCACGTCCTACCATAAGATCATGCAATGGCCATATATTACAAAATGAGCATCACTATTGTTGTTTTCCAGGTTTAGCAGTAACCAATAAGAATTTCAATGTTAGTTCTCTCTCTGCAGCTAAGCAATCTTTTTAGCTTGCCTCTCCTGGTTCTAGTTGGGATTACTTTAATAAATGCCCCTTGAACTGTGTACCCTATACCAATATGACCCTCGAAGTTTGAAAGAGTTCATTTCACCCCCACGAAATATGTAAATCATTCAAAACACCCTCCTAAATGAATGTAATTTCATAAATGTCTCTCGAACTATTGATTTTATGTCATATAGCCCCTTGGGGTAAGTTGACATAAAAGCAATAGTTCGGGGGCAAGCTTACTTAAAGTCAATTATTTGAGGGGCTTTATGAAATTTTAATTAGTTCCATATCATCATTGCATTAATATTAGAGAGGAATTTGGAAGGAAGGGATGTTTTGAACAGTTTAAATAGTTCAAGGAGTGAAATCAACCCTTTTCAAAGTTCGAGAGGGATGCTGGACTGTGAACATAGTTCAGGAAGCATTTGTGAAATTAATCCTTTTAGTTTCATTACTTAACTCTAAGTCTTTGTGACCAGGAAACAAACAATGGATTTTCTACTGAGCAGCCAATTGATGTCTTATTCAAAGTGCATAAAGCCGTACGCCGAGACTCGGAATATTTAAGCATTGAATCAGGCAGGGTTAGGAATGGTGATGAGGCTTTTCTACACCAATTCATAGGAAGATTTTGTCTCCTGTGGGGTTTGTACAGAGTTCATAGTAAGTCTGAGGACAACATTATACATCCAGCACTTGAATCTAGAGAGGCGCTTCGGAATGTGACTCACTCCTACAAGCTGGATCACGAGCAAGAGGAGAGAATTTTTGAAGATATTTCCAGCGTTCTTTCTCAGCTTTCACAAATTCATGGAAGCTCGAAAATTGTTCCCATTGCAAAAAACTCAAGCACAAGTACCTTGGAATTCTCCGCGTTTCGTGAAAGTGAATGTGTGACAAAATTTTCTGAGTTATCTACTAAGCTTCAAGTGATGTGCAAGTCCATAAGAGTGATAGTAGATCAACATATGTCAAGGGAAGAATATGAGCTCTGGCCATTGTTTGGAATCCATTTTTCTGTGGAAGAGCAAAACAAAATTGTTGGCTTCGTATTAGGGACTACAGGTGCTGAAGAGCTTCAGTTACTATTGCCATGGGTAACTTCTGCGCTTGCTCAAGATGAAAAAGATAAAATGATGAACACATTGAAGCATGTAACAAGGAATACAATGTTCAATAATTGGCTTAGTGAATGCTGGGAAGGAGATTCAGTATCACTTTTAGAAGCTTATGTATCAGAAACTAACATACCTCCAAAAGGTATGGGATGAAAGAAAGGGAAAAATAACATCATTTTTATCATTGTTTGTTGTGTGAAAAACTACCAAAATTTCTCAAATTTCTTCAATTCTGCAGGTTTTCTAGGAGGCATGGGCAAGAGTGATCAGATGTTTAGGCCCCATGACATCAAAAGGGTTTATCCGCACTCAACTTCTGATCATAAGAGAAGGGCAGATCGTCTTCGGAATTATATGGCTAGGTTGGTGTCCAACCGAAATTTTCTTTCTTATGATTCTTAACTCTTTTATGAAGTTCACAATTTCTTATCCCCAATGTAATGTTTCTGACCATGAATCCTAAAGTCGCTTACTATTAACTGTTTCACTTTTAGTCACTGGATGGCTGCTCAGCAGAGACTTCCTCAAGTAGGTGAAAACCTAAAAGGAAAGTTGCTGTCATTTCGCGATCTCGAGGGAGATGTATTTGGGTGTGAGCATTACAAAAGAAACTGCAAACTCCAAGCTGCTTGTTGTGGAAAGTTGTTTACCTGTAGTTTTTGCCATGACAGAATGAGTGACCACTCAATGGATAGGTAAACTTCTTGTATTACTACTTAAGTATCAATTTGGGACTACTTTATTGGGCCTATTTGGTATTGTTGTTGCTTACTCTTGTAGATAGTAGAAGATTATAAGTAAACACTATTGTTTTTGAGGTATTTTTTGGAACCACATTTTTGAATTAGCAGAATGAGACTAAAATGATGTTTATTTTTGATAAGGCAATAAAATATTAGAATGAAGTTTACAAAATCTTATTGAATTTGGGGTACAAGTTTAAGTACTTTCTTGAGAAGCCACATTTTATGTCTTAAATTGGGCACTCTTTTGGAGGCAAGGGGGCAGTTTGGCATTGCTCTTGGAGGCCCCCAAAAGTCCTTTTCACATAACCTAATGCAAGTGATGTGTTTGGTAAAAGTGTCAGACAGTACTTTGCACAAGCACCAATGCACTTTTACAGTTATTAGCAGAAAATGAGATTTTAACTTTTGCTTGTTGCTTCTACTTTTCCTTTTGCCATAAGTAAAAATATCACTTCTTTTAAAAGCACTGCAATCCCAAACTGGCACAAAGAACTTCTGAAATATCATTCAAACACTCTCAAAAGTAACTTTTAAACCTGGGTAGTTGAAAGCATCTTTCAGGAAGCCATGCCAAACGGGTCCTATAACTGATGTCGTGCTCTGCCATTGCAGGGAAGCAACAACAGAAATGATGTGCATGAGATGCTTGAATATTCAGCCACTAGGGCCAAAGTGCAAGACACCTTCATGCAATGGATTTGCAATGGCCAAGTACTATTGCAGTATATGCAAACTTTTTGAGGATGAAAGGTAGATGGGTTCCATTTGTGAATTCTGAATTTATCACAATTCAATCACTTAAAGGAACCAATAAATTAATATAATTAAGTCGCTAAGATTTCTCCACATTCCATACTTCTTTTCTATTAACTTGAAGTACTATTTCCTAAGATAAGGACATCATATATCCTCTGTAGCTAAAACTCTCTGCAATCTTGTGATGTCCAAGATGATGCTGTGAAATAGGGGTTGGTGCCCTTCCATGTTATCTTCGCCGTTTCTTTAAACTCATAATAACAATCTTATGCTTAAGCAAAAACATAAGATTGTTATAATGAAACTTAAAAAAAAAAATTGAAATAGAAAGTTATAAAAAAGACAATTGCACATTCTAAGAGGTTAAAATCTAAATAACATAAACGAAGATGATGTTTTACACTTTCCTTTTCTTTTACTACTACATAAAAGAATAACTTCACAAACTAAGGTCTCGTTCAATTCGCTGATTTGAGTTTTCAATTCAAGTTGAAATGTGAATTTATATGAGAGCTTTTAACTGTAGCAGAAAAAGTTGGATGTGACTTTTTGCGATAGCTTTTAACTGTAACGAAACTGGAATTGAAAACTCGAATCGGTAAAATGAATGAGGCCTAAAGCTTCTCAGTAAACGGGAAATGCTGGTTTAAGAAGTTGGGCAGGGGTAAAACAAAAGGTACCAAGACTAAAGGCATACCTTCTTGTCATGGGGATTACTTAAGAAATTAAAGATTTCTTAATAAAACATATCATGAAACTAGAAAACAAAATTGAAAATATTGGCTTGCTATTTTGGCTTCTAAGTTTAATCTTAAGTCTCTGCACGCAGTTAACAGGCATTGACATCATTGGTGGCCTTTTCTTACTACAGGAATGTCTATCATTGCCCATTCTGCAATATATGCCGCATCGGAAAGGGTCTAGGCGTCGACTATTTTCATTGTATGACCTGCAACTGCTGTCTCTCTATAAGATTGTTGAGCCACGAGTGCAAGAAGAACTGCCTAGAAACCAGCTGCCCACTCTGCAATGAATTCTTATTCACATCAACCACACCAGTCCGAGCTCTACCTTGTGGCCATTATGTTCATTCAACTTGCTTTGGCGTAACTGTACTTGTCTCAATATATTGTTTATTTTAATTTTTGAAATGTTACATCTCTTTCTCCTAGTTGATTGATTGAATTTAATCTTACACGTTGTACTATTGTATCTTGTCAGGAATGCGCGTCAAGTCCCTATAGATGCTTAATCTGCAAAGAGACTTCAGAAGACACAATGGTAAAAGAACTTACCGATTTGAAAAATACTATCACTATTGGTGATGCAATCACCATAGATGTGACAATGTATCAGAAGCGTAACATAACATATCGAACTCAACTGTCACACACGTGATGATGCGTCACCCGTAGTGATTAATGACGACGCTCTATTTTACTTGTGATTCAATATCTACATGGATTTCCTTTCAGTTTTTATGTTAAAACTTTTTTTTTAAACATAATCCTCAGCAGAATCCTCAATCTCAGAAGAGATTTCTCCAACCAAAATTGCAGAAGGCATCAGCAGAATCCTCAATTACGGTGGGTTTTGACGGGGAGATGAAAATGTACAACCATGATGAAATAGGAACAGTGGAAACCTCATCATGGACTAATGAAAACTCGTGGAAACGTGCTTTTAGCTTTGCAAGATTTTGGGTAGGCCAAACTTTCTTTGAAATACGAATGCCTTTTTGTTATGATACAACTACGTATTTCTAATTACACTCTATATTTGCAGGCAAAGAGATTATATTCTTTTATGTTATGGTTCGGTCTTGGAAGAGTACAAAGGATCGGAAACGGAATACAGAAGGTGGTTGAAGGAGACAAAGCCAAGGACACTTTTTTGCTCTGTTGCATTGTGATGTGCTCTTTGGTGGTGCTTTGTGTCATGGGCAGTCTTGTAATTTTGCTTTCTCTCAAGCTTGTGAGAGGAGACAAATATATTTTCCCATGGTAGATTTATTTCTGTGTTTGCTTGTTTCACAAGAAACTGAGGTTGAAAAGTTATCCGGGATTCTGATTGTTTGTTCAATAAAGTTGCCCCGGATAGGAGAATAAATATTGGAAAACTGGCGTTATATTGAATTTGTTTTTGTTATCCTCTTTAAGATATGTGAACGTTTAAACTTCCTTTTATTACAGCTGCAATTTATGCGAATTGTTGGGAGGTCATATTAACAATTTTGTTCCCTTATCTCTCTGCATAATTTTTTAATAAGTGTACGCATAAATCATCAAAAACTCGAAATTTTTGAATGAGAATATTATTTATCATGGATGGTTTCTTTTCTTTTCTTGTGAAATAGTTGCTATATGTTGTAAAAGACCATTTCAAACTTATCAAAGAGATTAGAGTTGGAAGAAAATAATGAAAGTAGGTACAAGTACTAATCTGGTACTTTCTACCAAAAGAAGTACTAATATGGGACTTGTGTTCAGCTGAAATATTTATCCACATAAGAGGATCCGCCGTCACAAGATTCAGACTCAAGAAAAGGAAAAGCAAAAAAATGAAACATACCAGAATTTAGATTTGTGTATCAGGAACGAGAATCCAAAATATGATCCAGAAACACATAAATATGTTGAACTTTTGAATAGACTATAGTGTACAAATGCAATCTCCCCTCTATAATACACAAAACCCTGATTCTAAAACCAATCTACAAAACTAAAGGTTTTTTCTAAGATACAATTTTGACACTTGACAAAATAGTACAACTTGTATAATACTACCTATACATATTGGGTCTACCGTGATCATCATAAAATGAAAATCTATCTTCAGGCAACCCAAATGACCTACTACTACGAAAGGGTCTCCGTAAACCTTCATCAGACGGTATCCGTGGCATGGAGTCTGGAAATGGAGGATACGAGGGGTGAGGAGGATAGTTGCTATATCTATTGACTGAGGATGGGCCAGTATCAAAGTGAGAATCGAAACGTGAATTCAAAGTAGAAGCCCTTGATCCTGACACCACAGAGCTGCTTGTGAGAAACCGGACATCAGGAGGAAACTCTGATCGACTCTCAATGTAAGGGCTGGTGAGGAATCGATCAGGCGCAGTTAATGCAACCTTGTTATCGGGATAATACGGTTCTAAGGATAAGCGAGACCCGGAACTGAGGAAGTTGGCTTGAGTACTAGCTTCTACCGTGGCGAAATCAGTTGGTAGTCTAAAAAGCCCAGTACACCCAACAGGAATCTCCAATCTGTCCCCAACCCTTGTACCAGGTTGAGTAGGCTCAATGGATCTATTAACAGCAACGGTTTGTGTAGTAGTACCTTCTAGTGGCAATCTATTGATTTTCTGCTGTAGCGAAAGCTTTGCCTGTTTGAGTGCATCCAACACGCCGCCTAACACAACAGGTGGATTGTGAGGTACCAATGCATAGAGATCATTTTGGCTCCCTGAAAAATCCCTTTTATGGGAACTACTGCCAGCGTCCGATAAAGCGCCTCTATCAAAAGGCTGGTTGGGCAATGACCTGTGCAAAAGTTGGCCGTGATGGGGGCTTTCTGAAGGTCGAAAATCACGGTTTTCCAGGCTCTCTTGGGCTTCCTTTTCCTTTGCCGTGGGGAAGGCAAATTCTTGAGCTTGAAATCTGGAAGCAACAGGGTCGATGTTGCTGCTTGCCTGAACCTTTAAGTCTCCCATAGCTGCACGGGTACGGGTAGGGTGTAGAAAGCCATTAGACTGCGGTTTGGATGATTCCTTGGACAGATCTACCTTGTTTGATTTTGCATCTACAGCTTGTGCGATATCTATCCCTACATTGTACAGTGTTTGAGCCTTGACTTCATCTCTGTCCTCAGTTACATCCGAGTGGTTCCCAGGATCATACGAATCCTGCATGATCCAATAATCACCCAGTTAGAATTTGACAAACTAAAATCCCAAAAATTAATATAGGTAATGGGAGTAAACTTTATTAAGAACAAAATCATTTATATAGAACATAAGACCAAGCATAACTGGTGCTTAAATCATAAGAAGGGAGGAGAAAGTCTGGATTTAATTTTGCCAACTGCAACATATTAATATAATAAGGGAAAGAATATCAAGTCCTCTAATTTTTTAATAAAAGAACAACCAAAGCCAGTACCTTTTATTTTGTCACAGAGGTGGATTATTCAAGAACTGAATCCAGATACGTCAAGCCAAAGGATTTTCTTTCTTTTTTTAACAGAGATAAAATAATTTTCATATTCAACTTTCAAGTTTTTGAGTATTAGGAAATACTTTCACCAAAGGATCAAGGACAAGCAGAGGAGGGATTAAAGGAGCAAAACAATGGAGGCGCTCACATTGTGAAGTGTGCATGATGCCTAAACCGAAAAGAAGATAGAATAAAAAATGGCTGCAATAAGCAGAGATATGCCTTTTTTTTTCTTTTTTTAATCCTGACCTGGACAGTTGCTTTAGTCCCATCGAAAATAATTTGTCCACTCAAACAAAATAGTCCACGTCAAAAAGCAAAAAGTGCAACATATGTTTATTTGTCATACTACAAAAGTAAAAGGATCAAAACACCAAACGGATGTGTAACCCTAATCATGAAACATATCATAGAGTTATATCCCAGAAAGTTATTTGCATGCAGAATACTACTAGTCTCGTGATATGGTATTGCCTTTCAAGGTTAAGTTTTCCTAGAAAAATAAATCTGCTAATTTGATTTCCTTATTTGACTGGACTGGAAGAAGAATTTCAGAGTAGATCCTGACAATAAATGCAACTATCCACATCATTTTATAACTTTTCTTGTTAACAAAGGAAAAAAGCCTTTATGAGAATGAATTACCAAATAGCAATTTCATATTGCAAAAACCCAATTGGATATCACCACACATAGTGTCTACAATCCTATCCCCTCAATAAATATCATCACAGTCCATTCATGTGTCTTCATGAAAACATAGTTTCTACTTGGCATGGAATAGACCAATACCTAGAGTAGCATGCAAATTTCCATGACATAAACAGACGTTGATAAAGCATACCGGTGTACTAGTGTTATTTTCTCTATACTTCTCCTCCCATTCTCTCTGAGCCTTTTCCATCTCCTCATATTGGCCAATAAGTTGGGCCCGATGTTCTAGTGCCTTCTTCATATCTTTCTCTTGACCATGGCCGTTGACATCAAGGTGATTGGGTATTCTTCTGTCATTTTTAACACTTCCTGGAAGAGGATCCTCAGATAGTAATTTCTGGATTTCAGAACCACCTCTTCCGATTTTTTCCTTCCGATCTCAGGCGTAGAATCCAAGCAATCTGGAGCACCTTCTGGTGGAGTAGCAGCTCCATTTTCTTGAGAATCAAACTTGAGAGGTTCTGTTTTATGATCCTCAACCACCGTTCTGAAAATACAAAACAAGTCAAAGTTAGAATTTTGCAAGACATATGACCCATTTGACATAGCTGTTATCAAAACAAAATATTGAAGAACAGAAATCTAGCATATCTGAGGATCCTCTTCATTTGTAAACTATTTTATTCAATGAAGTTTCTTCGTTATTATCGAAAAAAATGGCATAGCTGCCACTTGTGCTTTTACATAGTTGAAGAACAGAAATTAAGATCCCTGGCTTCGAAGTTGGATAAAGAAAAATGTTGAAGAGCTTTCTAAGACATAAATGAGAAATTCTTTTTGCCATTCATTAATAGAAACGTAAGATATAAGTGAAAAATGTTTATTTCGTCATTGTGAGGAAACCTCTTCCTCTTTGTATTTCTTTTCCGTTTTCTTTAATAAAATTTCTCCTTGTTTCTTTTAAAAAAAAATAAAATAAAATTCAAATAACTTCCCCTACTTTTACAATCCGTTTGGTTGAAGGGATAAAGAATGGAAAGGATGGAGAGGATTATAGTAATCCTTCATGTTCTTTGGTAGGTTGGAGGGAGAGTTGAGAGGATGGATGATAATTATCTGTTGAATTACTTAATTGTCCATTTAAACTATTTGTTAATAATTTCTTTGAAAGGTAAAATAATCTTTTAAAACTTAAATTTGATAAATTGCTTGGATCCTTCCATCAATGGAAGGATCCAATTTGAGCTCCTGGTATATTCCTTCAAGAGGGAAAACAAATAAAAATAACCTCTAAATGCTGCTTTTGGGCTCAAAAAGCCAAAATCCAGATCCTAAAAGATCTTCCAAACATGAGATTTCTAACAAGGACAGCTGTGGTGCAAAAAGAATAATGAAAATGCATGAAAATGCACCTAAAAGGTGTAGGGGAAGACGACCCTCCAAGATGACAGGAAAATTTGCAGCTTACTGTGCTCAAAATAAAACTATATTTGTTATAATTACTGCCTAACACCACCCCTAAAATCGTTCTTTCCTAATGTTAGGCTGCAGTCTTTCGTTCGTTACATTTAATTGTTGCTAGATATTCGATGAACCGTCAAACGGGTGAAGGTGATATTGGAAAGTTACATAGCTCAGTTTTTATGTTTGATCCAAGTTCTTGCACTAGTTACTAGTCTATAAATGCACAGCATATTTATCAGAACAAATTTGCAAAACACAAGAACTCACAAATACCAAATAATTTGTGTCTTACCAAGAGAAGTGGGGACAAAATGAATATATACCGCTACCTAAAACTAAAGAGAAGGCAGAAGGCAGAGGTAAGACTAACCTTGTTTCTCTGCATCTTATTTGGCGGCATGATTTACCTACATAATGCTTTGGAGAAGAAGAACCAAAGGATGACGACAAAGCATTCTGTCTTCTCACTGACGAATCCTTATACTTTTCGCGAGAACGTGATGAATCGCTACGGCCTTTCCAAGACAAGCTTCTACCATTGATTGGAGAAGAATCAAGGTCAGAACCCGAAAGTTCCTCCAAGACACTTCTTCTCTTGGAAACAACAGAGCGCTCCTCTCCATTTGCGTAATTGTTAGCCACCTGGTGGGTCTCTTGGTCGGAGCCTGAATCATAGGTCTCAGAAGCGTCACTTATTCCATGGTTCTCCAAAATGGAGAGAACATCCACTGTGGCTTTCTCAGCCATCTTTCTTTGAAGAGAAACTATTCTAAGTTGTTCCTCCAATTCCTCTACCTAATTTGCATCAAAAAAGAACAACAAATAAATAAAACAAACAAACAATATTGTGAGACAAGTGAGATAGTGAGTGAAAGAGAGAAATAGAGATAATAAAAGAACAAACAACATTGTGAGACAAGTGAGAGCGCGAACGAAAGAGAGAAATAGAGATAGAGAGAAACTCCATAGATTTGCAGAGAGTAACGTTCAGCATACCCTTTTTTCCAGTTCATCAGCTCTTTGTCTCGCACTTCTCGAGACAGACCTCTCAGAGAGCAACCGCGCACGGAGGAATTCGATAGTCATTGCGGTAGATTGAGAATCCTCCATGCTAGAACTACTCCTGATCAATAACAATACGTACCCACTTTGTTATGACTAAAAACAAAAACCCAAAGGCCAAACTTTTCAACATATGGTTCAGGAGCTTGTCTTTCTATTTTCTAAATGCCCACTCATAATGCCTCAACACAAAAACGAAACAACAACAGAATTCACTTTTTCCTTGCAGTCATTTTCAAACTTATGACATACAAGATACCCCCCGAGTTGTCAATAATTAAACTCCTATATTTAATCATCCACGCATCAACAATGAGAAGGCAAAACAAATTTAAAATCAAGGAAAACGTAAGCTTTAGATAAAAATATTTTCAATAATTCTCGCCACTGTCATGGAAAATTTGTAAAAAATTAACTCAAGTGACCCAACTAGCAGCAAAAGGGCAAGTCTAATTTGCAACTCATAAAGTCAAAATGGTTCAAACTAACAACATAACCCTATTCATGCTTAAATTCAAATTTTCAGTACATGAACTAAAAAATTTTAAAAAATAGCCCAAGAAATAAAAGGAAAATAAAAAAAGTACTAAACTTCAAAAGTCCAAGCTAAAGAACACCATAACTAAACAAATTGGAAGATACCCAGATGATCCTTACCTCTGATCTTGCTTTTCCTGATTGGAATCAGCCATTGTAAGACCAAAAAAATCAAAATTTCAACTTCAGAAAAACCAGCTTCCGCAACAACAGGACTTTACAAGCCTCGGAAACGTGGAATTGAACAAAACCTAGGTGTGAGATTCGCACGAAAAGGCCGAAAAGCAAAAGAGAAATGGGAGGGCCAATCGTTACAACAACAAGAAGAAAGACGCCATTAATAACCCTAACGGAGACCCATTTTTTTGTTTTGTCATTTTATGGCCTCCTTTCACTGTTGAGACTTGAGAATGAGAAGTACAGCTCTAGAGAGAGAAAGAGAGAAAGAGAGAGGAGAGAGAGAGAGATAGGAGAGAGAGAACGGGGGTCCGTTGAGAATGAACAGAGGAAGCTTCTTTCTCCACGCGACCAGTGGATTGGGAATGGGAAATGGAAAAGTTTCAACCAATAGCAATGATTCTTTTGTGGGTCCCGACTACTTCTACTTCATCTGGTGTTGTGAAGCTCATTCAAGTCTGCTTTACTTCGTCCACTTTCCTTTTGTTTTTGTTTCTCAGGAGTTTCTTGTCCGTTGAGAATGAACAGAGGAAGCTTCTTTCTCCACGCGACCAGTGGATTGGGAATGGGAAATGGAAAAGTTTCAACCAATAGCAATGATTCTTTTGTGGGTCCCGACTACTTCTACTTCATCTGGTGTTGTGAAGCTCATTCAAGTCTGCTTTACTTCGTCCACTTTCCTTTTGTTTTTGTTTCTCAGGAGTTTCTTTTATTAAATAAAATAGTATATATATATATATATTTTTTTTTTTTTTTTCTTAGAAAAAAATTTTTTTTTTAACGAAACAAATATATTGTAAATAAAAAAGCTATTTTGTACGGATAAGTTTGACAAATTAGTCTATTAACTTTTTCTTAACGATTCATTATAGACACCTCTTAATTTAGTTTAGTTTGATAAATTAGTCTATTAATTTTTTTCTTAATAATTCACTCTTTAAATTTTGAAATTATATTAGTCAAATTAAAAATGAAGTTAAAAATCTAGATGATATCTTCTATGTGAGTATTTAATAAAAGTAATTAATATCTTTTTATATCGAATTGATCCTCATAAACGCATCATGAGCGGAAATTTTGTTAGAATTGGGAGTTAACCATTTTGAGAGAAAACCTCAGAATTATTCTTATCAAACATTCACGTGAAAAATATCGTCTGAATTTTTAACTTCGTTTTCAATTTGACCAACAGTACAATAAATTTCAAAGTTTAAGGGGTTTATTGTTAAGAAAAAAGTTAAGGCACCAATTTACTAAACTTATAAAATTGAAGGGTGCCCATGCAAAAAAGAGTCAAATTTGAGGGGATCACTTTTTTTTAAAAGGAAGTTTCTTTTTGATAGAACCAGGAAAAATAAAATATTGGTAGATTTTTATTTTGAGTCATCAAATTTATATTAAAAATTATCTATTATGTATATATTTTTTAATTTGGTGTGATTTTAACATGATCTAATAATCATAACTGACACAATCGATCGAACTGTCCCACTAGAAAAATCTTTTTTTTTAAATGGTGTGCATATAATTACGGGACTGAGATAAAATTGAGCTCCATAAAAAATAAATTACTCTCTCTTTCAGAACCTCCTCTACCTAGCGCAGGGTCATCTTCCTGACGTGATGACAAATCTATTTGTGTATGTCAATGTTCATTCACTTAAAGGCTTCTAAAGTTTAATTTTTCCAAGCAATAAATCTCATAAAAGACTGCACAAAAAACACATGAATGCAACAAAATAAAAAGTAAAAACACAATTAGATTAAGTTTTATTAAACGAGATTCATTGTAAATCAAAGTGTAAGTGGACCGTATCTTCTTTTATTATATAAAGATTAAAATTATAAAATAGATGAAAGAAAAGAGAAGAAAAAATCCTATCGGAAAGGAAAATCTTATGATCTCCCTCCCCGGTGGAAAGAACATTAGAGTTTGAGGTGAAAATAAGAAACAAGAAGAGAAATAAGGGAGAAACCATAGGATCGGAGTTTGGTGATGATATTGGATGAGTTGTTTTGTAGATACCAAAGAAAAAAAGGAAACTTTATGGTAGGAAATTTTTTATAGGTTGGTATCTATTGTTTAAAAATATACACCAAACGTACTATGTATAGAATACACATAGTTACATTTGATAAAAAAAAATAATAATAAATAAATAATATTTTCTTTTTCCTCTCCTCGTCGGATTTTGACTTTTATTCCTATAAACTAAATAATTACTTGGTCACTACTAAACAAAAAATAAAATGTAAAATTTATTTAATAATTTATTAAATTAAAGCTTAAAGTTTTGTTTTTTTCTACTTGATTGAATTTCGTTCCACTCATAAGAGATTTCCTTAATTTTTCTCTTCCTAAATTGATCTGTGTTTGAATGATAGGGCGTTGCAGTTCTCATCACCATCGACGCAAGTCTCGAGGTCATAAATTGTGGAGCGAAAAACATTTGTCCTTAATCTTTGCTTAAAAATATTTTAAAAAAAAGTCAAGCAAAGTCTTTTTTTTCTATGTTTTAAACTCATGTTACACTATACTCATGTATGCTATGAGCATATTAATTCCTCTAAGAGCCCGTTTGGTTCATGGATTATAACTATTTTCGATTTACATATGTTTTTTGTGAGAGAAAATACTGTAGTGAATCATGAACCATGGATGATTTTTTGAATGAGAATATTATTTATCATGGATGGTTTATTTTCTTTTCTTTTCTTGTGAAATAGTTGCTATATGTTGTAAAAGACCATTTCAAACTTATCAAAGAGATTAGAGTTGGAAGAAAATAATGAAAGTAGGTACAAGTACTAATCTGTGTTTGAATGAAAGGGCGTTGCAATTCTCATTACCATCGACGCAAATCTCGAGGTCATAAATTGTGGAGCGAAAAACATTTGTCCTTAGTCTTTGCTTAAAAATATTTAAAAAAAAGAGTCAAGCAAAGTCTTTTTTTTTCTATGTTTTAAACTCATGTTACGCTATACTCACGTATGCTATGAGCATATTAATTCCTCTAAGTCTCCACGTGATTGAAAATTGACCTAGGAATCATCCCTTACGTACCAGCGAAAAAAAGCGTTATCCATTGTAAAATACCCGATAAGATATCTAATCGATATCATACAATTTTGGATTATTAGAGAATTTGCATGTTTTTAGTTCCAATATAGTTCGTGATATGATTTGGTTGCACAATATAGCGTAATACTAATATAGGCACCTTTAATATGAGAAAACATATATATAGACACCTTATTCTTTGATTTTTTTTTTTTTTTTTGTTATTTTTTACTTTTGGAGAGTTATGTCATAGGAACTAAGACGAGATTTTATCGAAGACAAATCTTTAGATTTTTATTTATTGAATTTGTACACTCTTCGTTTAATGTTGCACTGTAAGAAAAATAAATATATAAAAAAAATCCATTCATGTGTTTAAAAAATTTAGCAAATTAAATAGAATATATATACACACATATTAATAAAAAGCTCGCTTGGCGCACATGGATTCTTTAGAGCAAGGGTTAACTCTCAAATTTAATCGATAAAAAAGGGATTCGCCTTACTTTTGCCTCATACAGTTCAAAATAACACAAAAATAGCCATTGGATAAAATTATATTTTAGATGATGTAAAAAAATTAAATAAGGGAAGACATATTTAAAGAAAGAAATTATTATGTGATAAGAACACGTTTAAGGTATAAATATTTTGATGATACACGTTTCAAATTTTTTTTTTTTTAAAAGATTAGAATACGGGGAAAAAAGGACAAAGCAAGAAAAACCAAATAAAAAAACTGAAATGATAGTTGGAGGCAGCGTTTGATCATATAATATTTCAGAGGACGTACATATTAAGTAAGCACAAATTTTATTTAAAAAGAATTTTTTAATTGGAATAAATTAAAAGGAAAATGTATTTTGATAATACACTTAAAAATGAAGATATAAGATTATATGAGAAAAAATGCATAAGGGTAAAAAAGGCAAGAACGAAGAAAATGACAAAAGAAAAGAAAAAAAACATTCTTAAAAAAAAAAACTCAATTACGGATGAAACTCGACATAAAAACTCATTCTTAAAAAAAAAAAGTTTTTTTACAAACACCTTCTTAACTTTTCGAACTTGACAATTCGGTCCATATTCTTTTTTTTCCCTAATAATTGACCCATTCACTTTAAAAACCTTTTAAATTAAAGTTCAATTGAAAATGGCATTTTTTTAACGATTCTAATCACATGATGCACATATAAATATTTGTTGAGAGTAATAATTGTCATTTTTTACCCTTAGAGTGTCTGTTGAGGGAAATGATCATTAAAAACTAATGGCTTATTTAAGTATATTTGAATTTTGAACCATGATTTGAGTTCTAATAGTGTTTTTTATCTGACACGGAATTTGAATTCAAAAATTTTCTCTCTCATAAAATTTTTATCAATAAATCAGAATCATTAACTTGAATATATACTCCAAGCAGGCCCTAAAAGTTTTTTATCACATATAATTGTGTGTGGACACATTAGGAAAAACAAAACTTGCGTGAAGAAACCCCATAAAAATCTATTAATTGAGAATAGAATGTAATAAATATTCCTATAAAAAAAAAAGAAGAATGTAATAAATAATAGATAGATAATAGAATTAAGGACAGGGTGCGCCAACTTACATGGCATCTTAAATTACTTTTAATTTTGTTCTTTAAAAAAATTACCTTTTCTTTTTCTCAAACCAATAAAGAAAGAAAGAAACAATAGAGAGAAGGATAATCAAATCATAATCATGCATTGGGTTAGGATCCTGTTGAGTTTCATATTGTTAAAGTATGAGTTTAGCATGTGGGTTTATAACCACTTGGACACTCTCTCCCTACAAGCTAACTTTTGGGGATGAGTTCTACTCAGGGTTTATAACAATTGGTATCAGAGCATACTCCTCCTCATGCTCACATTGCGGAAGGGGCGACCTGGAAAGGCTAGAGTGGGCTATCCAGAGTGGGCCGCCGTGGACGTCGGTGTCGGAAGCTTGGTGGTATGTTAGGATTCTGGTTGAGTTTTGCATTGCTAAAGTATGGACTTAGCATGTGGATTTATAATCACTTGGGCACCATCTCCCTACAAACTAGCTTTTAGGGATGAGTTCTACCCAGGGATTATAACACATTAATGACTTGGTGTTTCTTGCTCACCAAGATGGTACCATGCTCAAACGTCAATGATTTGGCTTTATTTTTCTTTGGCTGTGAAAATTGGAAAAATGGTTTTTTTTTTTAATGAAGGTAGTAGCAATCCACACGAAAATATGTACAGAGTTTCGGGGAGGAAAGAAAGAGAAGAGATAAAGAGATTAAGGGGGGTTTAATCATCTATGTAACGTAAAATTAGCCAAAAGAAAAAATGAGTCAACAAATTCAAAAGTTAATGATAGAAACAATATTAATAACTTTTTTTTTCTTGCTGAAAATATTTAACCATTAGTCTGTTACTAAACTGCTTATACCGCCGGTTAGAGATATATGGCAGTTTATTCACCCAAACAACCCAATAATAATAATAATAATAATAATTTAGACAAGTGGTGGAATTTATGAGCTTATTTTAAGAAATGGCCGAATTAAAGAAAATTAATCTATGAGCGGAGGAGCCAAAAAATTTTCAGAGAAACATGAATTGAGCAAAAATCTTTTTCAAGTATAAAGAGCCAGAAATTATGAGGTTTTTTTTTTTTCAAAAAAATATGAGTTTTTATAGTAGTATAGTTGACTTTCACTTTCTTCAAGATTTTAATTAAGATTTTTCTTTTAATACAATACGCGATCAAAATCGCAACCTTCCCTTAAATTTCATCCTAGTCAAACTCCTGGTGCCATTAGACCAACTTGTCTTAGGCTCAAGATTTTAAGATTAAAATAGGAGTATATTTAAAAGTCATTTTTTTTTTTTTAGGAATACCTAAAATTTAAAAATTTTAAAAGTTAAAACTTAGGGCAATACCTTTTTTTTTTTTAAAAGATCCCATATATATTGTAGAAACTTCAGGGGAGGAAATTAGAAAAAAACTTGGAAAAAGTTTTAAAAATATCGATAAAACCTAATCATCTAATGATTGAGATAATAGCCTAAACCTCTCTTGCATTTTATCGAAATGTCATCTTTTACTTAATTTCATCTTTTATGTCATGAGCTTGCCCAAGAGTAGGTCCAAATCAAAATGGATTAAGCAATTCATATTTTGGCGGTAACAAACTTTTTATTGGGAATTTTTAATTAAATTTTCTCGAGTATAAAGCTTAAATTATATTAACAAAATTCTAGAAACTCGAGATAGATGACAAGGGTATAAGAAGCTTTCGAGATTCAAAACGTGAATTCGAAGATGTAAATTGAGACAACTTGGAGATTTAAGAAATCAAGAGCTTCATTTAAGAATAAAGATGAAATTCACTAGACTTAATCTTACATAGGTTTATTTCTTCTACTTATTGTATGTATGTTTAAGCATTACATAATCTTGATTCACGTACTTGGCTCAAAAAGTTAAAATCATATTAATTTAATTTTTACAAACAAAGAAATTTGGACTTAGTTTTCTCAAAGTTCATTATGAGTTTTCTATTATTCTAAAAAGACATTAATGGTTTATTTCAATTTGAAAATGTGCCGATCAAACATTGAAAAGTTTTAGATTTAGATACCAAAGCTTTAAAAGTGTTGGTAAGCTTTCAAATGTCAATCGTTTGCTAAAATATTAGTCGAATTTCATATTAAGATAGCCAAGTCTTCTAGTTTCACAATGCTTCAGGAATTGTTGAATTGCGATAAAATTTGAGTTAGTTATGACCAAAAAAGTGTAAGGTGATCAAGCAGCCAAGCCGAGATACCATCGATTTGACTGGTTGTATATCGTAGGATTGTTCAAAAAAATTGAAAAACCGACACTAATTGATGAACTAACCGCAAAAGACTAAAAAATTTGATTTCAGGTAAAAACCGATCATCTCTGTTAATTAACTAAACCGTCCAAATATCTGAACTGTTGGGTAGTTCGGTTCTTAGTTCTGATAGTGCAGGTGGTCGGTTAACCGAACCGACCGACCACCATCTTCACTTACAAAAAAAGAATACTTTGGTGCATAATAAGACTCGAACTCATGACCTAGAGAGTCTCATCCTACCACTTTACTACTAAATTGTTAGTTTTTTATTGTCATTTATGACTTACTCTCTTTTTCTTGCAATGGATCTGGAGGAAAAAGTGTTTCTAAATTTATACCGTCCACTATTTCATATATGATTACAGGCCAAATCAAAACAAAATATTTTTTCTTTCAAATAATATTTTTTAAGGCTTTACGTTTTAAAAACTTAAAAGCCGAGAAGTGGAATAAAGTGAAATCTGAAGAGTCAAGTTAGTATATTTATTATCTGTTGAAAATCGTAAATTACAGTCTGAAAGTCCAGTGAAAGATTAATTGATTAAAAAGAAAAGATGAAAGCTTTAGGCTTCGTTCGCATCGCAGATTTAAATTTTCAATTTGAGTTAACATTTTCTGAGAACTTTTAACTGTAGTAGAAAAAGTTAAATGTGATATTTTTTTGAGAACTTTTAACTCTATAAACCTAAAATTAAAAACTCGAATCGGTGAAATAAATGAGACCTTCATGGGATTTGAACCTTCGCGCCAAGTAATAAGAGGAGAACATCTACAACCACAACATCCTTGGAGAGGAATGGAAATCTCTTTCTCCAATTGCTCTATATAAGGGTGGGTTATGAGCTTATTTTAACTCGTACGCTGAGGCCTCTAATATTTTATGCTGGATGCCTTTTATTTAAAAGGGCTTCAAGCATTAGAACTTTTTTTTTCTCTAATTTAACAATCTTAAATGTTAAGGTTAGAAAAAAAAGTGATAGTATAGAACTTTTTTAATATTAAAAAAGTGATTGCTTAAGAAAAGAAATTCAGTTAAAGCTTATGGTGCAAAAGTTGTTTTGTAAGGATACTATTTGATTACTACTGGTGATCTGCGGGTTATTGTTTTCGGTAAACCGACAAAAGTTTACCACAAACGGTAACCGACCGATTTCTCTTCTTAATCAGTAGGTTTTGGGTTTTAATTTTATGGTCGGTTTAGTTTCAAAACAAATTTCGACCGATGTTCACCCCTAGACTATTAAATTATATCGGCCCGGAGTAGTTTTGTTATATGACGGTCAGTACAGGATTTTTCAATATAAATCGACTCATTTAAGGAATTTTTAAGCCTTAAGAGTGAAAGAAAAACCCTAGGCCTCGTTCACTTCACGGATTCGAGTTTTCAATTCGAGTTGAGATGTGACATTTTCTGAAAGCTTTTCACTGTAGTAGAAAAAGTTAGATGTGATATTTTCTGAGAGCTTTTTACTGTAGAAACCTAGAACTGAAAACTCGAATCGGTCAAATGAACGAAGCCTTGATGTATCTAAACTCCTCCAACAATTATTTTGTGCTTTGAGCCAAATTTACATCAAATATTTGTGTTTGCTCATTCATCTTCTAGGCTTACTTTGTATTGAACCAAACTCTAGGAGAGTTTCTTAGGAACCAAAACTTTTCATATTCCCAAATCTAGATTATAGAGGGTGAAAATCAAATTGAATGCATAATAAGACAAATGGACAGATCTAGGCATCGATTGGAGTGGCTAGTCGGTAGCCCTTGAATCGACGAAACATATGAACGAGAAAATAAGATTACGAAGAATAGGTAAAAAATATGAACACACAAATTTATATGAATATACAAATTTATAGTGATTCATGCAAGTGAAGACTACGACTATTATAGAGTCTTGGGATTTCACTACCATGTTTGAAAGGTGTAAAATTACACTTGCGAATTAGAACGGGATAGTCAGGAGAAGGAATTTTCCAGAGAAATATATAAAGTAATATATCGATTGTATGATGGGGAAAAAAAAAAGAGAATGATCTCATATTTATGGGGCTGTTGATCGGATATGCGTAACTTCCTTATCAAACTAGATTCCATCCTTTTGTCTCAATTGGAATGTTTATTTTCTATATTCGTTTTTTTATTTTGAATCATGATTTACGGTTCTTTACAGTGTTTTTTTCTCACAAAAAAACATACGTAAAATGAAAATAATTTTGAATCACGATTATGAATCCATTAATTAAACATCCACTAAATGATCGGGTCGTGCCTTTCTAGAAAGTTCGTCTTCTCCAATCGTAGGAGATGGATCTCGTGGTGCTCTAGTCGATTCGCATTTTCTAGTCAATCTCAGCCGGCGAGTTGACTGTCTTCTTGAGGTGATCCTAATCGACATATGTATGATGAAATATGGGAGACAAAAATTTGATCTCTATTCTCTAATTTACTTTGACCACGCAGCAAAAAGCTAGCATCCCCACGGAAGAACAACCTAAGCAAATCAAAGCAAGTTTGTGCTACTTACTAGACCTGCATCAGAATCAAAGCTTATCCAAAGCTAGCTACGTGACATATGTAGCTCCCATGATAAAAAGAAATTATCATAAAACTCGGTCATACGTATCAATAATGTATACGTATAATTCACCATCTTCCACATGCAGTACTTCCACGAGTCACTGTTTCCAAGCCTCCACGTGACACAAAACCCTCGGCACCTTTTCTCTCCCTTTTTGGCCACGTTATAAGTCATGACTATTCAAACTTTATCATGTTGGTGTGTGTGTGTGTGTGTGTGTGTATATATATATATATATATATATATGTATGTACATGTATATATGTATCATTAATAACCTTGCTAGAACAGTATTATACAAACTGATAAGTTTAGAAATGCAAGCGATCAAGCCTAGCCAACATTTCATGAGCATTCTAATGCTTCCATGGTTAGCTCATGGTCACGTATCACCCTACCTAGAGCTAGCCAAGAGGCTGGCGGAGAAAAATTTCCACGTCTACTTCTGCTCAACCCCGGCAAATCTCGTCTCTATCAAAACCAAAATACCTAACAAATATTCTGATCACGAAAATCACTCTCTTGGCATTATTGAACTTGTGGAGCTTCATCTTCCCGAGCTACCCGACCTTCCTCGCCATTACCACACCACAAATGGCCTCCCACCACATCTCATGCCGACTCTCAAGAAGGCCTTCGACATGTCAAGCCCGTCTTTCGAGAAAATCCTCGATGATCTCGAGCCGGAGTTGCTCATTTACGACTTTCTTCAGCCATGGGCTCCGACGCTGGCTTCTCAGAGGAACATTCCCGCGGTCGAGTTCTTGAGCTGCAGTGCGAGCATGACTTCGTTTTGTCTTCATTGGAGGAGCAAAAGAGGCGTTGAGTTTCCTTTTCCGACGATTCATTTGAAGGGTTATGAAGTTAGTGGCTTCAACAATCTGCTTGAGTCGTCGGCGAATGATGTCAAGGACAAAGATAGGGTACGGCGGTGCAGTGAACAATCTTGCACTATTGTTTTGGTGAAGTCTTTTTCTGATGTTGAAGACAAATACATCGACTATCTTTCTGTTCTGTTGGGTAAAAAGATTGTGCCGGTCGGTTCGCTTGTTGATGATGGCAAAGATTCCAACGATTTACAAGGTGATCATCATACAAATCTTACTAATCAGTAAACTAATCAGAATATTTAGTAGTAATTTTAGTGATGACATAATTGACTTTTATTCTTTTTTGTCACCATTCCTATGCTTTGAATTAAAAAAAAAAAAAAAAAAACAATAGTTGTGAGTCGGTAGCCACAGAGGTAAAGAAAAATCACAATACTTTTTGGTGATGATCGTGAAAATTTGTTACATAAACTATGGGGAGAATTCTTTAGTATAGGGTAATTTTTTTTTTTTTATATTTATATATATGTATAGAAATGTGATTTGATATTTAGGATTCGTTTGAGAAGTGTATTTGAACGATAATTTAGGTTTTTGATTAAATTTTTTATGAGAGAACTATTGACGGAAATTTCTTTAGAAGAAAAACAGTGTCGCAAAATTATGATTTGAGTTATCCTAATAAAACTAATATATAGATACATATATATAGTACTCTACAATAATAGAAGTCCCAATTATGAACAATATTGTTGTAACTAACAAAGGTTCCTTTTCTTTGTTCATCATTTTTTTGATGTAACAGATTATAATAATGTGATAAAATGGCTCGATAGCAAGGAAAAGTCTTCGGTGGTGTTTGTCTCCTTTGGAAGCGAGTATTTTCTGTCCAAAGATGAGATGAGAGAGATAGCTTATGGTTTAGAACTCAGTGGAGTGAGTTTCATTTGGGTTGTTAGATTCCCAGTGGGAGAGAAAATGAACATTGAAGAAGCCTTACCAAATGGTTTTCTCAAAAGGGTTGAAAGAAAGGGAATGATAATAGAGAAATGGGCACCCCAAAGAGAAGTTCTCAAGAGCAAAAGCATTGGCGGGTTTGTGAGCCATTGCGGTTGGAGCTCTGTAATGGAGAGCATGAAATTTGGGGTTCCTATAATAGCAATGCCAATGCATCTTGACCAGCCTATTAACGCAAGATTGGTGGAGGAGGTTGGTGTAGGTTTTGAGGTTGAGAGAGACGAGAACGGGAGGATTCAGAGTGAGGAATTGGCGAAGGCGGTTCGAAAGGTGGTGTTGGAAAAAAGCGGGGAGAGTGTGAGGAACAAGGCAGTGGAAATGGGGGAGAAAATGAGGAGGAGAGGAGATGAAGAGATGGAAGAAGTGGTGAAGGAGCTTGTGCAACTTTGTGGGAAAGAAAACTTGCAGTTCAATGTGTAGCATTAAGAGTGAGAGGCTTTGTATGAATGGTCAAATTCAATTTTTTTTTTGGTTTTGTAGATCCTTAGCATGCGTTTGATTAATATATTCATATCATGATTTAAATCATGGTTCGTAATTCGTTATAGTATTTTGTCTCATAAAAAACACGCATAAATCAAGAATGATTTTAAATCATAATTCTGAATCTATAAACTAAACGTCTAGAAATTAATTATTTAAGTAATTTGATCATATTTTGTATTAGATCTTTTGATGGACTCAAATATTAGAGCATCAAAAAGTTACTAACAAAATATATATTTATATATATCGAAATTTTCAAATAATATGACATAACATTATTAGTTGGCACTATTTAATACACCAGAAAATTGCGTTCTTTCCGAAAGAGAAAAGGGAGGAAAAAAAAAAAAAAAAAGCCCATGCGTTGTGATAACTATTGAATATTGATACAGTACACCATTGGTGTAAAGATATTACTAAAGTCAAATTGATCTTGGACTCTTATATATATATACACACACACAAAAAGATCTTGGAGGTACTCATTAATATGAGATCTACCGCCTGCACTGACTTTCGGTATAGTGTATAGAAGGTTCTTTTTGTAGTCCGTATTTTATATTAAGGTTTAAAATTTAAATTTTATCATAATAAAAAGTTCTTAAAAACAGTCACATTTAATTTTGTTATCACAGTAAAAAGTTCTCACAGTAAAAGCTCAACTCGAATCAACGAACTAAACGGGCTTAGTGTTGTCAAACGTGCCAGTATTGTTGTTTTCGTCTTCTGGCATCTTCCCAGTCTTTAACGCACATTAGTCCCTCCAAGATATCTGGATACATTCTGCTTCTCTTCTCGTCAAGAATTCGATTGCTTGCGTTGAAAGCTTGCTCCGATGCTACTGTTGACATTAGAGTTGTAAGAATGTCACGAGCTATTATGGACAGTGTTGAAAAACGATCGGTATTGCTCTTCCACCACTGTAAGATGTCTAATTTGTCGTCATCGATTACAAAATTTGCTTCAAAATATTTGACTAGTTCCGTAGACGCTTGTGTTGAGGACGATCCTGCTATTTTCTCTTTCTTCTTCAAGAAACTCCACGACGATCCTTTAGGCCCCGAACTGGTAGTTGACGACGAAGTTCCCTGTTCTTTTTTACCTGTGCTATATTTTGCTTCATACAAACTAAAAACTTTTTCTAACATTTTCTTAGTGTCAGTAATACTTAGTTGCATATCTATTTCTAAATTCTCTGCGGTAACAGTCATCAATGATTCAGTTTCATCTACTCCGCACCTAGGATCTAAAATGGTTGCCAATGCATATAACATGGGACAACCTGACCAATGACTTTTAAATTTATTTTCCATTAAGTTAGCTATATTTCTAAAAAGTTATGTATCCCTATAATAAGAAAATGTTTCTGAAATATTAAATAGTTGATGTAAAGCTAAATGTGCAGTAGGATAATAAACTCCAGAAAGTAATTCAGTACCATTGTAAAAAACTTCTAGAAATTTAAAAAAATACTCAGCAATCTGCCAATCAGGATCGAAAATTAAAATTTGATCGTTCTTACTGTTTACGTATGTCGTGATAAGCTGTGAATATGGGAGTGCTGCCTTCAACATTAAATATGTTGAATTCCACCTATGTCTCACGTCAGTTGAAAACTGTCTTGGGCGCATCTGGCTGTTCCTGCAATATTGTTTGAATTCTTGGAGCTAAGCTCCAGAACTAGATATGAATGATAATGATTCTCTAATATTTGTAAGATTAGCTGAGATATGTTCAATTCTTGCCTGAACTACTAAATTAATTATGTGACATACACACCGTTGATGAAAAATTTCCCCTCCAAATGCTGATTTCAAACTACGTTTAAACAGATTAATTACAGCTGTATTAGCTGACGCATTATTAAAAATAATTGTTAAAACTTTATCTTCTATCCCATAAAACCTAAAAATTTCCATTATTGTATTAAAAATAGCTGTTGTGTTATGAGGGTATGGACATAAACGAAAACCAATTATTCTTTTTTGTAAAACCCAATCGTCATCAACGTAGTGCGCTGTGACACATAAATATCCAGTTTTATTGCACCCCTCTCACAGATCAGAAGTGCAAGAGACAGTAGCATTAAAAGTCCTAAAATTATCAACAAGAGATTGTCTCATTGCATAAAAAACTTTCATGCAATCAGAACGAGTTGTGTTTCTACTTACCAATTTAAATTGTGGGCAAAAGGCTGTCTGAATGAATTCTTCGAACGAGACATCATCTGCAAAAGAAAGAAGCAATTTGACACTAGCTAGAAATTTAACTAGTGCCTCACGAGCATGTTGTGCATCGTATGTAAAATTTTATAACCCCTGTGATGTGAGTTATAGTGTTTGTTGACGGGAGTCCACACTCCCACCTTGGTGCAACGGTAGACATACTTTTCAATGTCTATCTAGATGACCAGTACCCCCACTCTTTTTATTAGAAAAGTACTTTTTACAATATTTACATACCGCACGAATTTTCATCTCACCTGTTTTTGGATTTGGTTGGGGCTCCTCGGTGAAATACTGCCATGCTGGAAAAGTTCGCGGTCTTTTTTCTCTGCTGCGTTCTCCAGCTTCCTCGTTGTGTACTGAAGCATTATCCACCATACCATTTTCTGGTTCAGTGGGGGTGGAGTTGGGAGGCATCATTTCATCCTCATAAAAATGCCTCATACCAAGCTCAGGAAGAGTAGTGAAATCAGGGAAATTTAAAGCGGCCATTTCTGGAAATTGATAGAACTTGATTGAACTTTGTAAATGAAAGAGCTAGAAAATGAATGAACGCGAGAGAAAAGCTTAGAATCAAAATCAAAGAGACAAGTTGAGAGATAGAATGAGAGTGAGATGAGAAGTTGAAAGTGAATTGTTGTGTGAGATTTATGGTGGAATTAAGGGGTATTTATTGGGGATTTTGGGGTGAATTTTCAGTTTTTTGCCGTTGGGCCCGCGAAGGGCCCCCTGGACCAAATGAAATGGGTTGTTTCATGGGCCGTTTCGCGGGCTTGAGCCGGGCCGAATCAGGGCTTGGGCCGGGCTAAACAAGGGCTGTGCCGTGGGCCCCTACGTGCTTGGGCCGCGGACTAAGAAGCTGAGGCCCAGCCCTAGCCCATTACATGTGCCGTGCCGGCACGGCCCGTAACAGTAGCGAACCGGGCCATGTCGAATCAGGCACTATTACGGGCTGGGCCGGGCCGTCCATGGACGGCTGGCCCATTTGACATCTCTAAACGGGCCCTAAAACTTGCTCTTACTTTATGTATCCCATGATAATAATTTTCTCCTTTTTTTTTTAAATAACCCTATATTTTGGATGTTCTCAAAATTATACTTTTGAATGTCAATTTTATATCGACTTTGTAATTTTTTTGAGTCAACAATTTATTTTGATCTTAGATTGAATAATTTAACCTCGGTAGCTTATAAATGATCTTGTAATAAAAAATAAATCAAACATAATATTTAAGAAAACAAAGAAAAATATAGAAATTGGATTTTTTAAGCTAAAAGCTAGAGAAGGTAAATTCATCGATTCAGAAGTCAAAATCAGTTATTGGCATAGGAAATGTACAAATATGCTATTGATATAAAATTCAGAGGTATAGTTTCAAGAACGTTCAAAATACATGGTCAGTTTTTTGATAAACTCAAACTACATAGTATAAAATAGTTAATATGACTTTATGAGAAGCGTATCTTAGTTCAAATACAGCAAAAAAAAATTAAAATATTTTATAAAAAAAAATTAAAATCAGCATGAATAATTACTACATAATATTTACAGAGATTTCGGAGTAAAAAGACTTTTCAGGGTTTTTTAAGCAAATGACCGAACATTTGCAAAATTAAGGAAACGATTGTTTTTTTTTTTTTTTTTATGATTAATTTGGTGGTTTATCACTCATTAATTTAGTAATTTTTAACTGTTGAATTGATTAAACAATATCAATGAGTAATTTCAATCAATAAATTACCGAAATATTAACAATAGATCATTACTAAATTGATGATAAACTGATTCGTTATTGATTGATTATTGCTGATTAACTATTGTGAAAAAAACAACAATTTCCTTAAAGATAAATAAAAAGTTCCTCTATTTATTTAAGAAATAAAAGTCTGCACATTTAATAAAAAAGATGGCCAAAAAATGATAATTTGCTTAATTTTTTCTATTATTAAAATTTTACTAATAATCCAAAAGTATTTTAAAAAGATTTTGCTATGTTTAGTTTTACAGTTGGAAATTAATCCAACAGATTTTTTTTTTTTTTTTTTTTTTTTTTCCTTCTCAGTTTCCAGTTCCTACGTTAAGCTTCGGTGATAGACATTAGATACACAGAAGGGGGCCCCAAAAAAAAAAAAAAAAAAAAAAAATGCATTACTGGGTTCGAGCTTCTTCCTCCGACTTCGGTGGAAATCTTCTCCATCCTCGCAGGCAATAATCCCATTCCCATTTCTTCTTCGTTCTTTTTTTTTTTTTTTTTTTTGTTTTCTCCTTTTTCCGTCAGATTTTGTTCAGTTCTATCATCACTATATATCCTGTGTTTGAATTCGTTGTAATACACAGTGGTCACACTGCCGTGAATATCGGGAAATCGAAGGTCGTCGTCTTCGGCGGCTTCTTTGACAAGAAGTTTCTCAGCGACATCGTCGTCTATGATATAGGTACTCCTATTTTCCTCCACATACATATATATATATATATATATATATATATATACATAATATAAATATATGTATATATTTAGTTTCTTATTCAATTTTGCCCTGATATGCACTTTTGATTGGCATTGTTCATCTAGGTCTCTTTGAGTTTGTTGAATTTTTAGGTCTCTTTGAGTTTGTTGAATTTTTTGGTAGTCGAGATCAACTCGATAGATTTTGGAAACATGACCGCTTTCAAGAGCATATTTATGCATTTGCTCATGATCATGGTTTAAATGGACAGATTTTGTTGGAAAATGTGGGTTGTGACAATCAATCTAGGTTACTAATCATAAAACGTTTAATTTCTCGAATGTATCAACGTAATCATTTTATTATGTTTGCTAGTGATTCAAACCAAAACCAGGTTTTTTGGATGCAATTAGAATTGTATTCTCAAACCACAGTCATTTGGAGATTCCATTTTTGCTATGATTAGTATCTTCCTTAAAGGGGACAAAAATTGTAAAATATTGTAGTTTACAATAAATTGACTCAATATTTCCTTGTGTATCAATATCACTTACAATATTACTCTAATAATACCATTACTTATAATTTGTTTAGCTATTTTTTAATACAATGTTAGTTTCTCGTTTCTTTTTCAAGGAAGAAAAGAAAATACAATGCCAATTGTTCTCAGGATTTGAGCATGGGTTCTTCCCCTTAACCCACCCCACCCTTAACAACTGGGCTAGTACCTGTTGGCTACTAATTAAAAAAATGATACAAATTGATTGTTTCTAAATATAAGAAGTATTAAATCAAATGTGTTTATTTATTGCATTACCCACTTAACAACTTAATATGAGTTTAGTTGTTTTCTTCTGAACTAAATGATGGCACATCTAGAGTTCTAAAACTTATGTTGTATAAGGGCTTCATCTTCTGCTAGAAACTCAAATCTGGTTTCAGGTGATTTAGTATTGTGGTTAATATTAGTATCTAGATAATGTCTCAGTCAAGGATTTTGGCCATATATTTCATAATATTTCTGAGAGTCTTCGATTGTTTTGTTTTTGGTTTTAGCGGATATAAATTAGCTTCATTAGTAAATGGGAGAATTCATGGGTTTTAAATATGTTCTTGGATTTCACTTTTGTCTCTCAAATGCTTTTCGCTTTAAGTATGAATTGGAACAATCTCTTTTTTTTTTATTTTTTTTTTATTTTATAAATTTGATCAGAGAAGAAAGAATGGTTTCAGCCAGAGTGCACAGGCAGTGGCTCCGATGGACAAGTAGGTCCAGGTCCACGTGCATTTCACATTGCCGTTGCAATTGATTGTCATATGTTCATTTTTGGTGGGCGTTTAGGTAGCAATAGGTATGTCCATCACCACTATCTTCTGTTTAGACGTTATGATCCCTATCCTCATATACATTTTTATACAAGTGGTGATAATGTCGATATTGGATGTTCAGGTTGGGAGATTTTTGGGTCTTAGATACTGGTAAGAATAGATTAACTAAACAATGAAAAAGCTATTAGTGTTTACAGTTTGGCTTAAATCTTTTGAACGTCAAGGATCAATTGAGTTTGTCTGTGTTACAGATATATGGCAATGGTCAGAGTTGACCAGTTTCGGTGACTTGCCATCACCACGGGACTTTGCAGCAGCTTCTGCTATTGCTAATAGGAAAATTGTTATGTGAGTATGGTGCATAACATCTTTCTGCTGGCCATCTGTTGTTGGGTTTTCTATTATGTATTTTAGTGAATGAAATTTAATTTTAATGCAGGTATGGTGGCTGGGATGGGAAGAAGTGGCTGTCAGATGTGTATGTCTTGGACACAAGTAATTCTTCTCTATCTCTGTAGATGCATTTGGACGTAAATAACGAGTCATCAATCTCGTGATGATAGGTCTTAAATTAGTTTATACGTATATCTTCTTCCTTGAACAGTATCACTTGAATGGACGGAGCTGCCTGTTACTGGATCATTACCACCGCCTAGATGTGGTCATACAGCCACCATGGTCGAGAAACGATTACTGGTTTATGGTGGCAGAGGTGAAGTTGCACACTACTATGCTTGAGTAATTCCATCATACAAGTACTTACATAATACAAATTGATAGGACTTTTGGGTTTCCTAAACTTTTTTTTTTTTGTTTGCTTGACATGGCTTGTCTTATTGTGGTAGGAGGTGGAGGTCCAATCATGGGTGATTTATGGGCATTGAAGGGTCTTATTGAAGAAGGTTAATTGGAAAACTCCTTAATTTTTATGTCTTTTGTTTGTCAGTATCTCATATAAGGTGCTTTATTTTTATTATCAACTTGTTGAACATGAGTTTTCGTTCCGATAAATGCTGCTTTACATCACCTCCCACATATCTATCTTTCCAATAAGATTACTTCACTTTGGTCTACTTTCTTCCATCATGACTCTTTTTCTATATAATCTAACTTAAATAGTGCTAGATTTACATATGCAATTCTAAAGAAAGATACTTAAATTTTCTTTATGCTAGCATACTTTTGTGATTCAACTAAGTTAAGTTTTTGTTCGGGCTTTGTTGTGGAAGGAAGAGAATGAAACACCTGCATGGACACAGCTTAAGCTTCCTGGACAAGCCCCTTCTCCTCGTTGTGGACACACAGTTACATTTGGAGGGCATATTGTAATTGACTCTTACAAGATCCCCCTACTATTATTATTATTTTTTATCTTGCAATTCTTTTGTTCATAGTTTAGATTTGTGTATGTTAGGTAAATGGAAACCTTGGTAAATTTGTAACTTTGAATGGGTTGTGAAAAGTAATCCTCAGGCCTGGAAAAAAAAAATAGAAAGACTTGGATCCTTATATTGGTATGTAAAACCATTTGTAGCAACAGTATCCTGCTCTTTGGATTGTGGTAGGTATGTGACTATACCTATTTTAGGTCCAGCCTTAAATTAGAAGAGAAGTGAACAAAAAGGAGTATTTCAGTCAGAGCAAAAATGGTGTACAACTATTAAAGTAAGAGGTTTGAATTGTTATAGAATGATGAGCCACTTATTAAAATTGTCTCTCACACTTAATAAGAGAGAGGAATAAAGTCATTCTAAAAGCTATCATTATTACTTTAAAGAAACTTTTTGGTCATGATAAGGTTGCGTCATTGCGAGGACATATTTATGGTGGTAAAAATGAGATCATAATACTGAATTCTTCTGCCCCAGAGTGCTTTCCCTTGTTCTTGTACTTTATCAAAATCTGACTGATACTTCTTGCAGCTGCTGTTATTTGGAGGACATGGGACTGGTGGTTGGTTGAGTCGGTACGACATTTATTACAATGACTGTATTGTTTTAGACAGGGGTGAGTGCATATTTTAGAACTTAAGAGAAATTTTAGATGGTGTGTGTCATTACAGTTATGAAGAGAACTTTTTAACTCTTAACTTTAATATATATGGAATACATAAGTGACGAATCTAGGACACACGTATCCATATGTTGTAATGAAAAGCACATTGCTAAAGAAGGATAGGGTTGAAGGGAAATGAGGCCCTGTGACATGTATTTTGACACGTCGAAGTGAATGATCCCCTAATCGGTAAAAGACGCGGAAGGTGCTCATATCATTTAGTGATCAGTGCTTGAGAGTGTACAACTTTGAACAATTTAAACCAAAGAGATACTTTGATTAATGTTATCTACTTTTTTCAGTCTCTCCCTGTTTCTTATCATCCTTTTTCTTTTTTGTCCATTCAGTGTCTGCACAGTGGAAGCGCTTACCTATTGGAAACGAACCTCCTGCTGCTCGAGCATACCATTCTCTGACTTCCATAGGTTCATGTTATCTGTTATTTGGTGGCTTTGACGGGAAAACAACATTTGGTGATCTATGGTGGTTGGTTCCTGAAGGTAATCTAATATTTGGTTTACTTTCTGTTGATGCTTCTGGAGTATGTTTTTTGTGGATTTGTCCTACATGAAGTAATATGCCTTGGCTTTTGTTCATGTGATAAGAGAAGTCTGGTGAGGTTTGGTTGCTTGTTAGGTTGAGATCTGTGGAAGTGAAGAAATTTTGAAGCTACTCAGAAACCTTTGTTGTCTTGGATCCTCTTGGTGATTCCATGATCGGAGAATTTCTAAACTCTCCATGTAGAATGAAAGAGAGAATTATTTAAAGAAAGAAGCTTAGAAAGGAATTTGACTTCAATGAATGAGGGGAAAATTCTGCATCACTTTGATCCTTCAAAAACCTTTGTGACTTAGTTTAGAACCTCTTGCTGATGCTACGATTCCTCAACCATCTATACCTTGTCAATGGAAGAGAGAGATTTGAAAGGAAGTAGGTAGAAAATTGTTTTAATGGGTGCATAGAATCTCAAGTAAAAGAACGAAATAGTTGAGGCATTGTTCTGCTTAGTTGGAGATGGTCAAGAAGCCTGGTATTTGTTTGACTGCAGGGGGAAGTATTTTTTTTTCTTTTTTCTCTCCCAAGTTTCGGAGACAGTGGAGTCTAAGCAAGGTTTTAAAAGGCGGAATCCGGCCTCGAGGCGCTTTGTTTTTACGAGGCAAGGCGTAAGCCTCAAAAAATGCCTATAAAAAATTTAGAAAAAAATATAATACTAACAAAAACTAAATCCATTCTTAATAATCATATAAAAACAAGAAATTTAACCAAACATCCACATAAAGAGAGGTCTGTTTCACTACTACAAGCGTAAAAAAGACTAAATCAAATCCTAATATCATAAGGTTAATAATGCACTTCTAAAAGTCTAATCTCCCAAGTCACCAATCATCATCACTACTAAGAGAAGAAGAAGAGTCTTTGCCCGTGCAAGGAGGAAGAAGGAGGAGGAGAGACGGCTGTGCAAGTGGCTGGCTGCTTCTTTTGTTATTAGGGTTTTTTCTTAGTCATTAAAGGCGTGGGTACTTTGGGCTTTTTAAAACTTTTGGGCTAGCATGTTAAAATAGCCCACCAGAGGACCCTTTGCAAAGAGGCAGACGCCTCACTAACCGCCTGAGGCGCCGCTCAAAGGCGTGCGCCTCAAGTGGCTGAGGCGCACGCCTTAAGTGGCTGAGGCGCACGCCTCAACACCTACCCTGTAAGGTGTAGGAGTTGATGCGCTTTTCCAGCGCCTCGCCATGAGGCGAGCCTCAAGGCGTGCGCCTTTGGCGCTTTTTAAAACCATGAGTCTAAGTGAGGTGCTTTAACCAATGACTTCATCAATGTTCATTTTTGTTGTTGCTATTATTATTATTATTATTATTATTTTATTATTATTATTTTTTTGTAAAATAGACGACCCTATTGCAAAGAGATGGACAACATCACCAAATGATGTTTCTCAAGATATGGATGCAGCAACTGGAAATTATGATGTATCATCTAGAGTGAGGGTCAGTGCCTATCATGACATGTGATTTCGTATTTTACATGTAACCAATGAGTATGCTGCTTCATGTCAGCTTATAGTTGCTTCTATTTGACTGAGATCTCAGTGAGATGTATTTAAATGAATGAGTATTTTGTTGCGATCATTTCCAGAAGTATATCATTCGTGCATGACCTGAAAATCTGGTTTCTTGAATTCTATGGGTGATAGTGATCAATCATGTGGTTAATGTATATGTTTTTAATAATTTGTTACTGAGGACAGAAACCCATCTTTTGGTTATGGCATTTTCTCACTATATTTGTCTTTGATATTCTTGGATCTTTATTATGTGATTTTACTTCAAAACTGGCCAACATAAATTCAGTGTTGGGAAGTTTGTTACCTGATAGGAACAAGTTTTCCGTGTTGGGATTCTCTCAATGTTCTTAATCCACGGATGAGTGTGTGTGTGTGTGTCTTTCTTATTTTCACTTTATTGTGTAATGATAAGACAGTATGCTTACTTAAACTTTTAGGCTTTTCTTATCGAACCTTGTACTCTTTAACAGGAAAGCCAACAAGAACAATCTGCTGTCTCAGAATTACAGAAAAAGTTAGGGCTTTCAGTTTCACTTTCTGGTAATAGATCTCCAATTGTGGATGAATTAGAAGATAAAGAATTTATAGAACTAGCGTCCAGTTTGATTGGAGAAAAAATTTCTGGCAATGTACAGCTTTCACATATTCAGGTATTTTTGGAACTTTTAGCAATGCATTGTTCTAGCCACCCACAATATATTTTCCAAGCATTGTCTTCTCTATGGCTAAAAAATAAGGCAACACAGATACTACGTGACCACTGGAGAAACACCACACCAAGTTTGGTACGACTTAAAGAGCTAGGGCCCCTTCTTCGTGACTACCAGCGACTTATTACTCGTCATCACTTGTAAGAACAGCATTTCACACCCCTTAAATCTATATGCTTAATTTATGTAATGTGAGATTACTATGGTTGTTTCCAGAAGGGGAGACTAATTTTCTCTATTTGGCATTAAAACTGTTTTACAATCACAGGCCAAACGGTGCATCACATATGCAGTCCTCGGCGTTCAGTATTCCTGGAAAAGATGCTTATCATTTCTATCATGTTAGAAATGCTCATCAGGTAAACGTCTTGTGAGGCTATGTAAATGCTCTCTGTTTTTTGGACGATTTATCTAATCATATTCCGACTCCAAGGACATTTTCATCCATCCTTGCATATAAAGAACAAGCTCCTTTCCTGTGGAACCCAAACAAAAAAAAAAACCCACCAGAGGCATGTTGCGTCTTGTGCACGTTTACACAATTACTACTAGTTATTAGTTTGTAACATTTAGTGCTACTCAAAGTAAATAATTTAGTGGTTCTATGAGATTGTTGGGTCAGCATAAACGTTCAAGTGCAACCATTTGCCTATTTTGAGGCACTTAGAAAAGCTTTCCTTCTAGTTATTTTCTGTTTATTTTGCTGTACGTGAATGTAACCGTCTATATAATCCTGTTAAGCCTATATACTTGTATTGCATCTTCTGATATTCTATCTTTTGCTTCTATTTTCACCTTGCTGATCGCTGTTTCGATCGTTTTCAGTTGCGCATGAATGATATACCAAAGCTGCTGGCAGAGTACAAACAGCTACCGTCTGATTAAAGGAGAGAGAGAGAGAGAGAGAGAGAGAGAGAGAGAGAGAGATAGCAAGAGAGAGAGAGATAGATAGATAGATAGATAGATAGCAACTAAGTTGTCGCTTAAGCTTGCTTTAGTTTCTCACAAAGAACATGCACATTATCAATGCGTAGATGGTTGATCTCCATTTCTATTTAACGGCCTTTGTGGCCTTTTTTGTAGCTACCTTGCCACTATGGCTTTTACAGATCTTTTGTCTATTAATATATATATATACATTTTTCTTTTAAAAAAGTGGCAATACAAGGGATTCCAAGTTTCATTGCATCAATCTGAAATAACATTTCCAACAGATTTTGGCATTGAGTAACAATAATTTATATGTTTGATCTTCAAAGCTTGATGCTTGTAGTGCATATTTCTTATGTAGTTTTTTCGCACCCACTATTTGTCACTCTTAGTGCTACTTTGGTTATCAGGGTGTGTTTGCTTAGGCTAGGGAAAAAATGAAATACCACTAAGATGGTAAAAAATATTTGGATTAATTATAAAAGTTTCCTTTTGAACTACGCCCTTTGTAATAATTTGTCTCATGAATTTAAAACGTAACATCTATTCTCCTTAATAATGAAATGTTAATAAAAAAGCACTATCTGTTAGGTTTTTAACGAGAATTGACATGTAATTTTTGAGTATTTTAGTAACTCTATGGTTTAATATTTAGTTTGAATTTAAAACTAATTCAAATTTAAACTTTTAATTGTGAAACATTCATTATTAATTGAATGTAAGTTAAAAATTTATGAGTATTTTTTTGTAAAATAAAAAAATTTATGCAGATTTGTTAATATTTAAATTAATTTTAAATTCAAATTAAGGTTTAAACCATAGAATTACAAAAAATACTCTCAAAATAACTTATTAAATGACAATTTCTGTTAAAAACCTAACAGAAGGGGGTTTTTTGTTGTTGTTAATATCTCATTGTTCATGGGGAATGAATGTTACGTTTTAAAATTCGAGAAGCAAAGTGTTACGAGGGGTATAGTTCAAGAAGAATTTTTATAATTAATCTAAAATATTATTTATATAACTTCACTAAAAAAAAATTAATAATTGTTATTCAACTAATAAAAAAATAAAATACCACAATGACACTTGATCATTTAGAATGACATAAATAATAAATTTGCATAAAATTATGGCAAATCATATACTTTTCTCTTTAAGGGTAAAAGATTCTAAAACTGTCTGTTACTTAGTCCAACTACATTCCACATCAGTGTTGGGAATTTATCTTATTGGAAGCATAATCAGAATGTTTTCAAGAAGTACAACAATATTTAATCAACTTTTAATCTCATAACATTGGCGTTAATAAGCATTTTTCTTCAAAAAAAATTGTACTGGTAGCCTTTTTTAACTACTTTTTTCATAAATGGTTGATTTTTTTTTTATTTTATGAAAATGACCATTTTGTTTATATGAGTCAATCAATGATTGAGTTATGAACCACATTCAATCAGTGATTGATTCACAGTCAATCATGATTGACTGATTCATTATTAATTTATCAATAGTTTATCCTTAATAAATATGTAATTTGTTGATTGAAATTAATTAATTACTAATTAATTTTGATTAATTATTAACTAATTTTGATTAATAATAAAGAATAATCGAGTTAATCAATAATAAACTATAGTCAATCATGATTGACCGTTCCCGTTTGGTTCATGGATTAGAACTATGATATTAGAACTATTTTTTATTTACGTGTATTTTTTGTGAGAGAAAATACTGTAGCGAATCATGAACCATGATTCGAATCAGAGAACGAATCCTCCAACCAAACGGGCTTTTGATTGACCATTAAATTAATAAAAACAACTATTTTTATAATTTTACGATGATTCGTGTCATAGTTCGAATCATAATTCGTAACTCGTTACAGTATTTTTTTCATAAAAAATACACGTAAATCGAAAATAATTTTGAATCATGGTTAATCACCTTATAAATTTGGTTCATAAAGTTATCTTTATTGTAAATATTACCGGATATATTTTTAAAAATGACCTATTTGCTGTAATTTCATGGTACCGAAACTGCTTTGATAACTTTCATGGTAAACTAATCTTTCAAGGATGATATGTTAAAGGCTTCACATTTGGTTGACATAATCTAGTTCTTGAACAAAACAAGAACTTTGACGTGAAACGTTTAACTTTTAGAGGACGTTTGGTTGATGGATTCAAAATTATAATTCAGAATCATTTTCAATTTACATATATTTTTTGTGAGAAAAAATACTATAGTGAGCCATGAACCATGATACGAATCATTGAACCAAACGCATTCGGATGGTTTGGAGAATTTACAAGAGAGCTGCAACAATATACTGTGAAATGATTGAAGAATTTTTCTAGCATTGAAATCTGGCAATCCCGAAATTTGCTTTGGTAAAGTATGTCCAATATTTAAAGAGCAAGAAAATCTTCTCCATACATCCAAATTGTTATTTGAAAACGGCATAATTAAAATATTCCTAAATAAACACACAAATCAAATAAGTAAAATTAGCACATGTATTTATCTCAGTGCGGTTTTTCTATGTGCTTGCTTAGCCCCTCTAGCTTTTGCATCCTCATTCTTTCACTCTCAGTCATCAGCTGGTAATAAGAAGACTTCATTTAGACAATGAAAAAGGACATAAAGATATAATAATAATAATGACACAAAAGAAGAAATCTATATCAAAAGAATAATCGATTTCCATTATAAGGAAATCAGGATAATTTCTCCAAGAAAAAAAAAAAAAAAAGGTAGACTTGGGATAAAAAGATTCTTTAGAGAAATTTTAGGCAGAATTTACCTCCATTAATGTGGTGACAAGTTGAGCTTTCTCTTTGCTCTTTTCATTGAACAATTCCAGTGCCTCTTTGTATTCTTTTTCCTGTCTCAAATAAATTAGCATGAATTAAAAATAATCCTTAGTTTGTTTCTTTTCTCCATGCTTTCTGTGGTTCTAAATCACAATTATAGCAATATCAAACCACATAAAATATTGTTATTACCAAAGAAAACAAATATATATATATATATATATATATATATATATATTATACACACACAAAATGTTGTTGCACCTTCTTCATGCAGCTTTGTCCCAGCGGCTTTAGCTCTCGATTCGCCATGTCGACTCTCTTCCTCACATTTGCAACTTCCTTCCTCAATGGATCTGCCATTTCTTCAAGTTCCTGAAAGATTAAAAGCTTTTCTTCATAGCAGTTTCACAAAGTATTGCATGGTCCACATATTTTAGCCATTATAAATTCAAGAATACCCAAAAAATTTTGATAATTCTTAATGAAATTTTATCTCTACTAATATTTCATAGTTTGATCAGATTTTCAGTCTTCTTTCTGGGTGTCAACTTTGTTGGGACGTAGAAAACTAACCTTTTTAATGCGTAATGTTATCTATTTCACTATATACATAAAAAAAAATTCAACATTAAGCAATTGTTTGGAGTCAAGTTTCTACCAAAAAAGAATGTCGAATCCACATATTATTTTGAGAGTGCTATTAGAAATCGAGCCAAAGAAAAACCAAAATAGCAATGAAGCAAATAAAATAATAATAATAATAATAACATACTTCCCAAATTTGAGCTAAACGCCTAGTTTCTTCTTCAGCTCGGCCTAATTGAAGCTCAACCTTCTCCTTCACTTCCATTTTAATCCTCTCAATCTCTTCCTCTCTTGCTTGAAAACTTGATATGGCCAATCTTGATACCTCTTGATTATCATGATCCTCTTGATTGATCTGATATTCCTGATCCGTTGATAGCCTCCCACTACTTGTGTTTCCAACACTCCCAAAGTTTTTCATTTTTTGCATTATTATTACTATTATTATTATTTTTTCCTCTCAATACTTCTCTCTCTCCAACATTCTTTCCTTATTCTTCTCCTTCTTATCTCCTCCTCTTCTGTGTTGCTTTTGCTTCACTATTTGGTATATGGTTTTGGAAAGCAAAACCCCAAGTAAGCAAAAGAAGTTATGTTTTAGTTTAAGGCCCCATATAACTACTATACTTATATGTAATATTATGCCTATATTAAGCGTTTTAATTTTTGCAGGTCAGAAATCTACTTTGTTTTGTCCATCATTATAACTTACTACTTTAATGAAAACTAAAGATCTCTATATGGTCCTGTTTTGTTAGTACTATTTCTTTTTCACCGGAAATTAGTTGAATTGTCAGTTTTGCCATGTGGGAGTAGTAGAAACCGAATAAAGATTTCCCAAAACATTTGCTTGAAGCAAGAGGAAATGTACCAACAGTTACCAGAAAAATGTTTTTTTAGTTTTCTTTTCTTTTCTTTTCTTTTTTTCATCTGATCATCTCTCTGGCTAAAGGTAAAAAAAAAAAAAAAAAAAAAGCATATAAAGATTGGCTAAAAAAAAAAAAAAAAAAAAAAAAAAAGCATATAAAGATTAAAAAATTACAGGTGTACCCGACGTAATTTTAAAAATAAAAAATATTTTTACATGACATGTAAATCTTGTACAAAATAAATTTGTATAAATTAAAGTAAGATACGCTTGAACTGATGATTTTATTTATATCACTGAATGACCAATCGAGCTAATTTTTTTTTTTTAGTAATATAAATTCTGAAAATAAATTTTTTTTAGCTTTGTTTTTTGTACATCAGACTGGTCCCAGCTTCTTTTTTACAAAATTCTACTATTAAGGAATTTAATCATCTTTCTTACCGTATAACTCTTCTCTTAAGACATTACATCATTCATGAATTGAATCAAGTAAAAAAGGCATTCATGTACGCATGGAGGTTTGTTTCATATATTCGTTCCTAATTCTGAATCATGATTCATAGTTCTCTACAGTATTTTACTCTCATAAAAAACACACATAAAACGAGAATGATTCTGAATCATGATTCTGAATACATGAACCAAACGTCCACTTACTACCGTGCACATTATTATCTTTTAATCAAATCAAGAAAATACTTGAATAGTAATTTTTAGGATTTTATTCCAGCAATTCTTTCTTCCATCAATTATTCAATTCTATGAATATATAACTCTTAGAAGTTGTTGTATAGTTTACCCCAGAGCAATATTGTCAAGATGGCTTTTTAGTATTTGTTATTTATCGCCATAGATAATACATCACCATATGTAGAGGTACGTAAAAAGTATAATTATATAACGATGACTTTGATGCATTGCTGTGGTGACCGAAATTCTAGTGATCACTAGTAATTATAAATAGTATTTTCTGACCTTTCTTTAGCAATTTTTTCTTACTTTTGTTAGCTTCCTTTTATTATTATTTCTAATCATCGTATCATGATGAAAACGCAGTACAAGCAATAGTAATATACAAACGTGAAAAGTCTAAAAAAGAAATGTGAAAAATCTAATAAAAATTTGTTAATTTAGGGTCTGTTCACCTCGTTGATTCGAGTTTATAATTCGAGTTGAGATGTGACTTTATGTGAGAGCTTTTTATTATAGTAAAAAAATTAGATGTGATTATTTCTGAGAGCTTTTTACTGTAACAAAACTCAAATTCTAAATTCAAATTGGTGAAATGAACGAGGCTTTAGAATACTCTGTTATATTTATCACCCTATATTTGAAATTTATCTTTTTTACTGAGCATTTAATATTTTTCTTCCTTAAACAAGACATTAAAAAAAAGGCCGTGGTCTATTTGTCCATGTTTAATTATTATAATAAAGTTTGTGGTCTCCCCACTTTTTAGTTGTCATTTTATCAGAGAAAGTTACTTTTATTATAGTTTTGACTTTTATTGTTAGAAAGTTTCTTTATTTTATTTTTGGGTAACTTACCCAACTTATGTATTTATAACGTCTATTTATCGTAATGCTCATTATTTTAGTGAAGTCTTCCTCTTTTTCTAGTCCGTGGAAGTAAGGCATCTTGTCTAACCATATTAAATCTTTTTTTTCTTTTTTTCTTCTTTTTATTTTCTTATTTGATTATTGTATAATATTAGAGTTTCATATTCTAACGAGTTTCTGATCTTTCATGTCTAAGGCTTCTATTTTTCTCCTTTTCTTTAATATAGCAATAGTAATATACAAACGTGAAAAGTCTAAAAAAAATGTGAAAAATCTAATAAAAATTTGTTAATTTAGAATACTCTGTTATATTTATCACCCTATATTTGAAATTTATCTTTTTTACTGAGCATTTAATATTTTTCTTCCTTAAACAAAACATTAAAAAAAAAGTCGTGGTCTATTTGTCTATTTGTTCATGTTTTATTATAATAAAAATTGTGGTCTCCCCACTTTTTGGTTGTCATTTTATCAGAGAAACTTACTTTTATTATAGTTTTGACTTTTATTTTTAGAAAGTTTCTTTATTTTATTCTTGGGTAACTTACCCAACTTATGTATTTGTAACATCTATTTATATGAAGTCTCATTCGTAATGCTCATTACTAGTGAAGTCTCCCTCTTTAATTTTCTAGTCAGTAGAAGTAAGGCATCTTGTCTAACCATATATGTTTGGTAGAGGGATTCGTTTCCTGATTCGAATCATGATTCGTGGTTCGCTACAGTATTTTTTCTCACAAAATATTCACGTAAATCGAAAATAATTTGAATCACATGGTTTGAATTCTTCCTTTTATTTTCTTATTTGATAATTATATAATATTAGAGTTTCATACGAGTTTTGATCTTTTTGATCTTTCTGTAATATAGTCGATTTTTGTCCCTATGCAACTATTTTTATATCTTTATTTTCTTAGAAAAAAAAAAGTATTCCAAGGTTGGAATCTCTAATGGAGCTCCTTCTTGGGCGGACATATTAGTGAAAGTTACTTTTATTATAGTTATGACTTTTATTTTTAAATCCGTGAAAATAGATATTTTACCGAACCACGTTAATTTTTTTTATCTTCTACGATTGTTTTTCTTTTCTTATTTAATTATTATAGGTTGTATCTCCAACCCGTGAGAGTTAACTCTAGTGTGGATAATGACCTTTGTGCTATAATGTCGTGACTCTTAATCCATTATTTCTATCTTGGTTTGAATGAAATTTCCCTTAAAAACGATTTATAACACAAATCTTCATCAGAGATTAGAAAAAGTCTAACTAACAAGAGTGGTACATGCTAGTTCAGCTATTTATCTAGCTAGAGGAAAAAAAAAAAACCAAAACTATTAACTACGTTAGTTAATGGGAAAATTGATCACTCCCTATTTAAAATAAATAATTTTTCTTAATTACATAGTTATATTTCTTTCTTTTTCCTTTTAAATTTGTCCTGTTTACAAAAACAACAACTCGTTCGAATTTGGTGATTCAACCTCATTTCTATGTTTTTTGACGAGTTGACTCCAAATTCCAAATAATAAAAAGCCTAAATCAAAATCAAAACAAAGCAAAACCGAAAATAGTAGAAAATATAGATAAAATGAGTTTAAACAACATTGTTAAAAGATTTCACGATGTTTAAAAAACTGGCATGAAATCGAGAATAGCATAACTCCTTAAATTTAATTAAAATATATAGCTGCGAAGTTGTTTTATGTAGTAATTTTTAAATGAGCCACTCTAATCACATTCTTTATTTTAACTAAATATAGAATATTTTAATATTAATAGAATTTAAAATATAAATTAATAACTCTATTGAATTTAAAAAGAAACCCTTGCATTTATTATTGTTTGAAAGAATAAAATAATAAGAAAAATAAAATGGCAAGTCTCTTCTTGCTAATTATATTTAGCTACTATGAAATGCATTCTCCAAAATAGCTAACCTGTTTAGCTAGTGATTTGAGTGGAGCAAAGCCAAAAGAAAAGTTAAATTATTTGTCATTTTAATTAAAAACATAAAATGGCTAGCGTGGTTAGAGATGTTCTAAGTATTCACATTCAACGATGATTTTTAATTGTCTAATGCATTTGTTGGCATGATGGTTTTCACAAATAACAACAACAACAAGAATAATAATAATAATAGTAGTTCTATTCACACTTTCTTCTTGATTCTATTTACAACAACAATAAGAATAATAATAATAATGGTAGTTCTATTCACACTTTCTCCTTGGTTCTATTCACAACAACAACAACAATAATAATAATGGTAGTTCTAATCACACTTTCTCCTTTTTTAACTCTTCACACCTTTTTTTCTAACTATAAATTACATATAATTTTTAAATGATTAAATTTACTTTTTACATACTGTTAATATTTCAAATTTACCCTTAACTATTTCCACAAGATTGTCTATTAAATATTGATCACCTTATTTTTCTTTTCAAACTGGCTGTTTTAATTTGTTGCTTTAATTCTAACAACTTTTTTCATCTGTCTATTTTTTATCGCAAGTTTTGGGCATGAAGTCTTTTTCCCATACATAAAGAAAATTTACTATCATATTTTTTAGATAAATAAAGTACATATCTAATTTGATAAGTAGAATCCTTTTACGTAGGTTAAAATTAATAAATATGCGCAAAATCATTTTGAATTGTCTTGTACTAAAAGTATCCTCTCTTTCTAAACAATATCGTATATAAAAAAGCATCCAAATCACATGAGAAAACAAAGAAAAAGGAAAAATAACTAATTGAAAAATAAAAAAGCAAAACAACTTTAAAATAAATAGAATTAAATACAAACAACCACGAAAACAATGGAATTATATAATATCAATTGATATACGCCCAGAAAAGATAAAATGCAAAAAGAAAATGCAAATCTAGTACAAAAACCTATGAGTAAAAAAAAAAATTATTTCAACTTTATGAAAAATGAAAAAAAAAAAAATGGAAACGTTAGTAAAAAAAATACATAAATATGAAATGAAAAAAGGGCAAAAAAACAATCCTCGTACATCAAATAGAAAAGATGTGGGGTGTGTCTTTGTGTGGGGAGGAAACAAAGGCTATTGGTTTTGTAGATATATACGTGTGTGTGTGTGATTATGCCTCTCATGCTTACCTTTCATGACGTTAATGCATATGTTTTGCGCACCACACAACTTAAAATTATTATCGCATTGGCCCATATAAACCGACCCATAGTGATCACAAAAGAAGATTTCATTTATTTGCAAACCGTAGCATTTCCTTTCATGTCATTTTCATTTGACAAATCATGTAAATGGGCCCTGAAGTTCTTTAAATTCAATTTTATTTCTCTGACTTTTAAAAATTCTCATAATTGATCCTTAATTTATTACTCTATTTCAATTTCGGTCATTCCATTAATTAGGGACTAAAATTTAAAAAAAAAAATTGTGAAAATTAACTTTTAATTTTTTTATTGTTTTAGTTTCTAAACTTTAGGTGTTTCTAATTTTAATACTTAATTTTTATACATACTGTTAAATAATTAACGACTAGTTAATGAAAGGACCGAAACTATATTGAGTGAGGAAGCTTGACTTTGAATGAGAGTTTTAGTAAATGAAAAAAAAAAAAAAGCATTAACTTAGCTAAACACTAGATCTCCTTCATGTACTTATATACCTGCATATAACGTACTTATATACGTGCTTCTCTATCAATCACACATACTATATATATGTCTAGTGTTTAGGCTTATATATAAATAATTATGTAAGGTTAAGTCCATTTAATTTAAAAGTGATATGTTAAAGTTTGGATAAATTTAAGATGCTGGTATAATATAGGGTCTCCCTCTCCAGCGGGATCAAAAAAGGTTGTATTAAAGTTTCGATCTGTTAAATAACATGGTAATTTTCCCTGCCAGTACCGGAAGTGATAATAAAAGTAGGAAAGCCGTCACTATAACAGACCACACAAATAGGGGTAATCTATGCATAGTCATTCCAGGTCCACGCATGTTGAAGATAGTTGTTATAAAATTGATAGAACCTAAAATGAATGAAACACCAAATAGATGAAGACTAAAAATTGCTAAATTAACTGATTGTGAGTCTTTAATGTGTAGAGACTTAAAGATAATTTTTATTTTTATGATAGACTAAAATAGAAATACTAAAAGATAACAAAGAAATTATTTATATATAATTGTTATGGTCCTCAAATCGCACGTGATATTCTATTCTTTCTGACATCCCATCATCATAGAGAGCAGTGAGAAAGCTAAAGAATTTTTGAGAAAACGTGTTGATCTGGAAGACAAACTGCACGGCTCTAGAAAGTAATTTATCATCATGGATTCAGATACACTTCCGTTTATTGGTCTATTGATTCTTGGTGATCCAACATGAACGTTCTTGAATTTTATTGGGTGATAGTTTTCATTAAAAGATATTTTCTAATATCTAGATATAATGTATATATGTGTGTCTATATATATATATATATATATATATATATATATATATATATATATATATATATATATTTGTATATAAATATACATGCAGGTAAATACTTCTCTTCTTCGCCTTTCTCTCATCAAATTTCAATCAAAATGGACATTCTAAACACCATCATCATCCTCTTCTCAACTCTATTAATCCCTCTCCTCCTAATTTTGTCCTTCGTAGCCCTAAAAATCTTCGTCGGCAAATCCATAAACAACCCTCAGTACCCTCCTGTGAAAGGCACCGTTTTCAGCCTTCTCATCCACATCAAAGACCTCTACGACTACCACGCCGCCATCGCCGCCGAGCACTCGACTTACCGGATCCTTGCACCGGCGCAGAGCTACATCTACACAACGGAGCCGAGGAACATCGAGCACTTCCTCAAGACCAGCTTCAACAAGTACTCTAAAGGCGAGAGCAGCCGCGAGAACATGGCGGATTTGTTCGGCCGGGGGATTTTATTGGCCGACGGAGAGGAGTGGAAGCATCAAAGGAAGCTCGCCAGCTCCGAGTTTTCGACGAGAATTCTCAGAGATTTTGGCTGCTCTGTGTTTAGGAAGAACGCTGCCAAGTTGGTTCGAGTTGTTTCACAATTTTCTGATGTTGAAGGAAGAGTTTTTGACATGCAAGTGAGTGATATCAAATATGAAACCAACCACCGCATATAATATAAGATAAGATATCTATTTATGCGGTACAAAATATTATCCACAGTTGCTAAAGTAGTTTTTAACGACCACACATAATTTTCCGGTGATTCAAGAATTAAGTTATTCTATCACCAACTAATAGTGCAAATATTTTTTAATATAATATAATATTAACATTATGCGGATTGATGTCAAATATTGGGAAAAAAATTTATTTTGTTTCTCAATTTTAAAGGTGGAGATACACATGGTTGAGAGTTTTGTATATGTATATTTTAAAAAAGTTTGTTGCTTACCGTTCTCTCCCTTAAAAATCTAAAATAATATACGCCCACTTCTCCCATTAAATTGTGGACGTTTGGTTCATAAATTTAAAATCATGATTCAGAACCATTCTCGATTTACGTATTTTTTGTGAGAGAAAATACTGTAGCAAGTTACAAACTATGATTCGAACTATGGTACGAATCCTCATACCAAACACCCTATAAATTATGTGTCCGCCTTTCTTATTTATTTTTCTAGCTCCGCCCTTAAGGCGTATTATTTACTTGTTACTCACGGCTTAAATATTTGAGCATGTGAAATACATGAATCATTCATATATGATCATCACATACGTTTTATGATATAGGGTTTGCTCATGAGATGCACTTTGGATTCCATATTCAAAGTTGGGTTTGGGGTAGAATTGAATTGCTTGGAGGGTTCAAGTGAAGAAACGACTGAATTCATGAAGTCCTTTGATGCTTTGAATGCTTTGGTGTTGTGGCGCTTTTTGGACCCACTCTGGAAATTGAAAAGGTTTCTACACATCGGTTCTGAGGCCTTCTTGAGAAGGGAAGCTAAAATCGTTGACGATTTTGTGTACCAGCTTATTTGGAAGAAGAGGCAATTGCTTGCACTCAAAGGAGATTCTGTGAGTTAATTAACATTTTAACTAGTTGCTAATTAATTAATTGCGCTTTCATTCTTTAATTTTTGCGCATAAACACATTTGCCTCTATGTATGAGTCTTTGTTTTGTTGCTTATTTTAGATTTTCATTATATATTTCCATGAACACGGGACACGGCCATTTTGGGGTGTGATGGAATTTGGAGTTATTAAGGCTCAGTTTATTTCACCAATTCGAGTTTTGTTGCAGTAAAAAGTTTTAAAAAATAGTCACATTTAATTTTTTTACTACAATAAAAAGTTCTCACATAAAGTCACATCTCAACTCAAATCAGCAAACTAAACGGACCCTAAGTACTTGGGATTCTATCTTAAAAGGTTAATTTGTTAAGTAAGGCGTCTTAATGCTCTTATAAATTGGTGTTTATTTTTGTATTTAAAAAATGTGAGACTCGGGTTTACTTTTACCTTTATAGGACCGGACCTACTATTTCTTAATTGATTGGTGTTTGCCCTGAGTGCTCTTTTGACCCACTTGCTATTAGAGATTAGTGATGTTGATAACTCGCGGGTCTTTTAGAAACACTCTCTTCACTTGGTCTATATAAACTAGTTATATCATTTTATGGTTAGAAATAACTGAAAAATATCGGATGCAACAACATTAATAGTGCCAAGGCATAGTAAATTTAAATAAATTTGTTGATTCACTAGTAGAAAAATAGAAATAGATTGCAGGGTGAGACGTCACCAAGAGGCAGCCTCTAATAACATATACTCGAGTAAAAAAAAACAAAAAAAAGTATAGATGTGTTTCTTCATTAATGTTGATTAATGGAATATTTGAGTCTCATGATTGATTAAACCCTTTTTTTTTTTTTTTTTTTTTTTTAAGAATAATGGCAAAGAAGACATACTCTCAAGGTTTCTAAGGGAGAGTGAGAAGGATCCAGAGAAAATGAACGATAAGTATCTGAGAGATATAGTTCTGAATTTCATGATTGCTGGCAAAGATTCCACCGCAGGTACTCTCTCATGGTTCTTCTACATGTTGTGCAAGAACCCTCTTGTACAGGAAAAAGTTGCACAAGAAATGAGAGATGTTTTTGGCGACAGATTTGATAATAGTATAGATGACTTCATAGAGAATATAACTGATGCAAATCTTGAGCAAATGCACTATCTCCATGCTGCACTCTCAGAGACTCTCAGGCTATATCCAGCTGTTCCTGTGGTAATAACTTCCCCAAACTCTTTCAAATCAATTTTCATTAATTGCAATTCTCTCTCTCTCTCTCTCTATATATATATATATATATGTGTATGTATATATCAACTGCCCAATCTAGCACTTGAAACCTTATATATGTTGAGGATTTTCATAATGGGTTTTACTAGATAAGGTTTTTGGTTAATCTCATAAATGGTCTTTAAAATTTAGCATCAATCTCACTTTAATTTCTGACTTTTCAAACGTCGTACAGCTCTGAAGTTTTATATCTCTTTGATGGATGGAGATTTAGATACTGCGTTGTCATATTGGCCAGTCGATGTGCATAAGTAGAACGTCTCTCATATTTGCCTGGTTTCTATATCGATTCTGCTTATGTAATTTCTTTAATTTTGATTGTAATAGCTATTTATGCATGGTTTATTAGCCTATTTGGCTAGATTAAACCTCAACTTTCTTAATAGTACTTGATGCCACAATTGTTTTAGGGGCCTTCTCTCTTTATCTATGACAACTTCGTTAAGATCATGTAGAGAATTTGTCATTCGCCTTTGCATGACTGAATTGTTATCTATTTCACAAAAATAAAAATTAGAATTAAGTCTGAAATATCAACTTGTAACAATATTACCGTTAGTTTTGTTGATTCGAGTTGTCAATTTAGTTGAAAAGTGAATTATGTGAAAGAAAACATTATAGAAAAGAAAAAAAAGTTACATTTAATTTTTTGTCAGAGAAAATAGTACTATAACAAAAATTTAAGTTATGATTCGAACTAACAAAACGATCAGACGTTTAATGTTTTGTAGATAATGTCATTTATGGTTTTTTGATAGGATGGAAAATGCGCAGATGTAGAAGACACTCTTCCCGATGGCTTTAGAGTAAAAAAAGGTGATGAAGTGTTTTACGTCTCATATGCCATGGGCAGAATGCCTTACATTTGGGGAGAAGATGCAAAGGATTTCAGGCCTGAAAGATGGCTCAATAATGGAGTTTTTCAACCACAGTCACCATTCAAATTTGTAGCATTTCATGTATGTGAACTATTTTACTTATTTTTCCATTAAAGATTCATGCCAGAGTATATGAAAGTTTGATTGAATTGACAATCAGTCATCTGAAATTTCAAGCTCTTTAAACGAGTTTAAATAACGTATGCAAAGCGGTTTATGCTAATTACCTTTTAGGGTGCGTTTGGTAGATAGATCTAGAATCATGATTCTGAATATTGGTTCAGAATCAGTGTTTGTTTACAGTGATTCTGAATCATGATTCAAAATCATGATTCAAAATCAGTGTTTAGTTTTGATGATTTTGAATCATGATTCAAAATCTGATGTGATGTTTTAAACTAGTTTAAATTATGATTTTAAAACCACCTCTCCTCTTAATTCAAGGTGATTCAAACCTCTTATTCTGAATTATGGTTTTAGAATAATGATTTGAACCCAAAATCATGAATTATAGTTTTGGTTCTGGAATCATGATTAGAATCATCTTAATTTGAATCCTCATACCAAACGAATCCTTAATTTTTCACGGACGTGACAAGTGAGTAGTTTTTTAATTCGTAAATCTTATCAAACTTATTTATAAAAATAGATTGTTTGAGAAAAGGAAATCAACTCGCCATACATTTGTATAGAAAAATTTGAGATAATAACACTTTTCAAACGTTAACTATTTATATGATTACCTATAACATGGTTTTTGCATTTTGCAGGCTGGCCCTAGAATTTGTTTGGGGAAGGACTTTGCTTATCGGCAGATGAAGATTGTATCAACTGCCCTCCTTCGGTTTTACCGCTTCAAATTAGCTGAGGAAACAAAAGATTTGACTTATAAGACCCTGCTCACTCTTCACATTGATGGAGACCTCCCTCTTTGTGCAATTTCGAGAACAATCTTCTAAGTTGTTGGTTAATATGTGAATCCAAATAAGTGCCTCCACTTGAGCAAAAACAGAGTCTGCAATGTAAAAGTATCGGCTATTAACTAAATAAAAAATATTAGCATCACTCTATTTATTATTTTCTGTATTTATTATTTAACACGTGAACTCTATTAACATAATACGTTATTATTTTAACAGAAAATAATATAATAGAGTCTACGTGTTAAATAATAAATTCATATAATCACAAAAAAGAGTAATAAAAAAAATAACGCTGGCATTTCTCTTAATTAAAATTAACTAAAGTTTTAGAATCAAAATTTGACAGCTCTAATGATCAAAAATCTATTTATTTATATCAAATTTTTTTTATTTAATATGATTTTAATTACATTTAACGGTAAAAAAAAAAAAAAAAAAAACACAGCAGTAAGGTCCCTCCAAACAAAACTAAAAAATTGTACAAATAACAATAATGAAAATAAAATTCTGTTTTTTTTTTTTTTTCAAAGGAAAAATTCTAATATTTTGGGTTTAAGTTCATTTTGAAAAAAGAAAGAAAAAATTGAAAACCCTGGAGCTCAGATATAGCTCATCACTCATCAGTGACGATCGGCACCCACCCCCAGCTGGAGTGTGCGAGCGCCGTCGCGTCAGCCCTTCCCCCCGATTCCCCCCGGGCATTTTGCGAGCCTATTTCAAGCCAAGCTCCTCCTCCACGGTTGGTTTTCTGTTTGTAACTTTTGTTTGAAGTTTGTATTCTGTGCTCTTTGGGATTTTGAGGGATTTTTTTGGATTTTGGGATTTCATTAATAGATTTTACAAATCTCCATTTTGAAGAGATTTTTTAAATTAGGTTGATATTTGTTGGAATTTGGTATGATTATGGTGTTGTAAAGTGTTCGATTTTTATGGTTTTATTTTTATTTTTATTTTTATTTTTTGTGTATATATCAGAATCGCAAGCAATACGGCCACAACATTCAACTATGTAATTTTAGACTTTGTAACTTTCATCTTTACAATGGAGTTCATCTTCCCATTTCTATCTTTTTCAATCTAGTCTTTATATATATATATATATATATAAACATATATATTTACTAAAACCTCAGATTATCTTGTCTAAATCATCAATTATGTAACACATTTAGAGGATGCAAAAGCATAGAAATTGGAAATTCCGTCAGTTTTTCCGTTAATCGTGTAATTTGGAGAAGAGTTATACTAAAGCAGAGGGGGAATTTGATTTTTAAGAGCAGACCATGGGGTGGTTTTGTATGTTCTTTGCCTGTTTGCCTTACTCGAAAACATCGCTTAATCATTTTCTTCAAAAGCTTGTCTATTATGTTTTTTAGTTTCTTGAGCATCAATCATTACCAGCTGTTAATCAATCTCAAATAAAAGCTTTATTTTTAGATTTGAATGCTTATTTTCTTGTGTTTGCTGTTTTGGTTGATATTGTTTCTCGAGTCATTTTCCTCATTTTAGCTTTTTTTATACATTGAATTTTTAGTAGAATGAAGCTTATTCCTTATATGGGTTTGGAAATCAGGAAATTACTGCTGCATTATTTCCGATTCTGTTAGCGGATGTAGTTTTCTTCCTTGTTAATTGATCTGCTCAATTCAAGTGCTTATTCTGTTTGAGTCATTGACTTGTAATGTTGGTCCCTTTGCCCCATGATACCGAGTATTGAAAAACAAATTTTGTATTCTTTAGTTTTTGTTATCTGTTAGTTATTGAGGGGCCAAAGCATTTTCCAGGCCTGGATCACCCTAAGCATGGCCGAGTTTCTTTTATATTTTCAAGATTGATCGGTTGAACCCTGATGGGAAAAAGTTTGACAAGGTTACTCGAATTGAAGCAAAGAGTGAGAAGTTTGACATGTTCACGCACCTAGATGTGAACACCGATATGTATCCAATGAAGGTAGGTGAGAAATTCTCAATGGCTCTAAGTTCCACACTGAACGAGGATGGAACGCCCGACACTGGCTGACAACTATGAGTATGTCATGCAAGGGAAGCTGTATAGAATTGCCAAAGGTTCTGGACATCACGGTAAAGCGGAGATAGATGCTTCATTTGGGGGTCTTTTGATGATGTTGAAGGGTGATCCATCTTATTTCAAGAAGTATGAACTTGATCAGAGGCTGTTTCTTCTTATAAGGAAGGTTTAAATTTCACTGGTTATGAACATAGTTTAGCTTATTAAGATGTATTAACTTTGCTGTTGTTTCTCCTCTTGAGGAAGGGGACAATGATTGTGGCAAAGCTCTCTCAGAACATGAAGATTTTTAAGCTTTCTGTTGTATCAAGTTGATTTTCTGCTCTTTCTTTGTCGAGTGCTACTTGACTTGAACCCTGATATATTACGTGGCTTGGTTAAGGTTGATTTGATACTATACTATGACAGCCATCAATCCCTTGAGGCACAAGGCCAGAAAATGATAAGTTGTGCATTCCTACATCGCCTGAGAATGAAGATAAGTTATAGTTTATAAGGAATGACATCGCCTCCCAATAGTATGAGGCCTTTTAGGGTGAAGCTCAAAAGCAAAACGGTGCAGGATCAGGCCCAAAGCGGACAATATTATACCAGGTGGAGATGGTATCAGAACCTCTACGCAGCCAGAAATGTGACTAAGGAGGACGTTGGGCCTTCATGAGGAGGGGTGATTGTGACAGCCATCAATCCCTTGAGACACAAGGCTAAGAAAGGGTACGTTGTGCAATCTCACATCACCTGGAGATGAAGATAAGTCGTGGTTTATAAAAAATGACATCATCTCCTAATGGTATAAGGCCTTTTGAGATGAAACTCAAAAGCAAAACCGTGCGGGCTCAGGCCCAGAGCGGACAGCCTTAATGTTGCTCAAGTGTTTATTTTGAATCTTGTGATTCCACAGGTTTGGTGATGTTTATAAAATCATGTTACACTCAACCATGGGGAGGAGTTCACTGTGAAAAGGTTTCGAGTTCATCATGAAAGAAAAAAGTGGGTTCATGTTCATGTTGAAGAATGGAACTTAATCGGGATAGTAGTGATTTTCCTCTCTTGTTAACAGACAGAAGAAGCGTCAAGCTTGACGATGCGGTTGAAAGTCGGAAAGAAAAAGAAGCACAAATCTTGTGGGTTGCGGCTTATAATACCAAATATGCACCAACATAGTGGAGGTCGTTCGATTGCATCTGAAAATTTCATACATAGTTCAACAATCAATATAAATCCAACACTTGGTATAATAGAAATCCAAAGAATTCGACAAAAAAATCTACATAAAACTAGCTCCTCTCCAAGGTAACAAGAAGAAATCAACAAGGCATAAACTTGGTAAACATTTAAAAAATATTAGAAAGAATTATTTTTAATATATATGTATATAAAATGCATATTGGTATGTATTATTATCTAAATAGAAAATGAGAGAGTGAAGTTTACTTGTTAAACAATAAAAATAAATGATGATAAAGAAAGTGACACAAAAAGATACTAGCAGTCTCTATATTTGAGATAATGACTATATAAATAGAGAGCATCCAATTATAATTTTAATTATAAAAAAAATATTAGCATATATGGCCTCTTTTAAGAATTTTTTAAAAAAATAATCAAAATTCTATAAAAATTTACAAAATAATTATTTCTTTTATTAACTTAATGGTCAATTATTGATTAACTTAATAGTCAATCACTGATTGATTGATTGACTCAACAATCAATCACTAATTGATTTAAGTAATCACTGATTAACTCGATAATTTTTTATTATTAATCAATATTAAATAATAATTAATTAAAATTAATTAAAAATTAATCAATTTCAATAAAAAATTATATATTTATTTATGTTTATTATTTTTTTATTAAAATATATTTGTTTCACAGTTAAAATTTTGAGTTATATACGTGAGAGAAAAATATTATAATAAAAAAATTAAATTTAAATTTTTATGAGAGAAAATCATAAAACTTGAATTATTAGGGGATGTTTTTTTTGCCGTTTTTGAGTTAGGTGACTTAAGTGTAGATTTTGAGTTGAGTTTGAGTTATAACTTGAGTTGAAGTTGTAACTTGACTTTGTGTTTGGTTATGTACATTTGAGTTATGGTTTGAGATAAGAATCTTTTTGAGTTTGTGTTTGAGTGAGTCAAAACTTGAATTTGTATTTAGATAGTATTTTTAATAAAAACTCAATGTTGATGAAAAATTTTAATAGGGTGTATGGGTGAGATTTTATTCCTCTTTTCGTTGCAACGCATAGAAAAAAAATCATCTCAATCAAAATTAAAACGAAAAAGTTATAGCATTTTTAAGAATAAAAAAAATATTATTCATTAATTTGAATTTGAGTTACTGAACTTGAGTTAAAGTAGAAATTTAAACTCGAGTTTTAGTCTCAAACTCAAATTTAAACTTAAAAGAATATGAACTTAAATAAAATTATAATTTGAATTATTTTTTTTTTATATTTTTAACTAAAAAAATGGGCTGCCAACAGCCCCTACACGCGAATCCCAAAAACAATTGCCATTATTTTGAGTAGAATTCTAATATTATGAATTGTTTTAAGTGCATTTTGAAAAAAAAGCAATATTAAACCTAGAGTCGTCAGTGAGCGTGTCCCGGTTCCCCATCTCCAGTAGCGTCACCCCAGCCCTTCCCTCCGATCGCCCGAGCATTTTTGCGAGCCAAAGCTCCTCCGCGGTTGGTTTTCTGTTTTTAATTTCTGTTTAAAGTTGTGATTTTGGAATTTAATATTTTTTTATGTGCATTTTGAGAAAGGCATTATTGATTGATGTTTTTGGAATTTGTTTGATTTTTGGAAATCATTTGTTTCGTCTTTCCCTCTGTAATCTTTTTTCTCTTTTTTTTTCTTCCTTTCGATTTCCTTTGTTGCTCGTTCTGGTATTTTTTTTTATTAAAATTCCGTTTTCTGTTTCGTCATATGATTCTAGTATTGATTCGTAAGAAGTTTGTCCCCTATTTCTTTTTGGTTTTAGGGCTACCTCTAGAGAGAGAAAGTAGAGAGAGAAAGAGAGTGAGAATGGCGACGACGGAAGAAGAGAGCGCGGTGAAGGAGCCGTTGGATCTGATAAGGCTCAGCCTGGATGAGCGCATCTACGTCAAGCTCCGCTCCGACCGCGAGCTCCGCGGCAAGCTCCATGTACCTCTCCTCACCCTATTATTTTATTCCTCCCTTTTCAACCCAAATTAGGGTTTCAACTTCGATACTTCCTTTTTCCCCTTTTGCTTAATCTCAATCTACATGCACCCACTAATCAAAATTAGGGTTTACCTCTACAAAATAGTAGCAATTACCTGCTCTGTTTGTATTAATACTTACCTTGTGAAAGGGCCCATTTGGTTCTAGGACTTGAACTCATGATTCTTTTTGCTCCTTCACAAAAAATTTGAATAAAAAAGTTTCTGTCAATGGGTTTTCTCATAAAATTTGAATTAAAATCTGACTTCAAGGCGTGAACCAAACGGGCGATTGGTGTTTGGTAGAAAAATATGATTATAATTTCACTTCTTCAGCTATAGAAAGTTTCTGGTTTTTTAATTAATTTATTTATGTTAAAATATTGTGCCAGAAAATTCTTTGCTGAATTTTCAGATAGCGCGAGGGTTTTGTGAGTTTTGTGAATTTATATATCTTCTGTTTGGTAAGATTAAATATTGCTGAAGGTTGTTTGTAATTTTGCTTCCCTTTTAGTATATTATTAGGCCCAATGAAATTTCTCAGTGAAACCATATACATATATATAGTAGATACACATATATATTCCTAATTTGAGTTATCAAGTTCGAAATTATCCACTCCTTTTTAAGTACTAAAAAGAGAATTCTTTGGTAGAGTACAAAAATTTAACTTTCCTCACGTGCAGATTGTTGGACAATTTTTCACAGTCAGGTTATAATGATTCCATTAAATCATCATACTTCAAATTAATTTAGTTTGATATGATTTTTGTTTGATCTCATGGTTAAAAATTGTATTTGATCTGATCTGAGAGCTTTGAAATGGAGTTTTTCATTCCGCACTAAAGAATGGATTCTCCTAATAATAATAAAATCATTTATTTGATTGGTAGTTCTATCACGTATATAAGTGCACAACTCATAGTAAGTAAAGCTTAGTTCAAAATACTAACGAAGTTGTATGTTCAAGCTTGGTTTTTGTGACATGTTTAGGAGCTAAGTTAAGCAATAATCGCATTTTGACTGACATCTCTCCGCCTTCTTTTCTCCTCAGTCTTCATTTCTGTTGCAGTGGCATGTAACATGTAAACCAGGAAACATTATACCATAATTATTTGAACGATTTGGGTGTCAAGGTCATAGCATATAGGTGGATGGAAATCAAATATTATTTTGAAGTGTTTATGCCTTTTGGTTGGCGCTTAAGCGCTTTTGCAAAAATATGGTTAATATCTTTTTTTTTATTGGGTTTGCATCTGTGTTTGCAGGCATATGATCAGCATTTAAATATGATTCTCGGTGATGTTGAAGAAGTAGTCACTACTGTAGAAATTGATGATGAGACATATGAAGAGATTGTTCGGGTACGTTTTGTTTCATGTTCTACGTTGGTGTATTGGTTAAAGAGTTTAGAATGTGGATGTGGAAATCTTTTTAAAAAAAAATAAATAAATACTTGGTCATTTTGAATTTAGTTGATAGAGGTTTCAGCAGTCATTGTTTGGTAACTAGTTTACGAATTATATATTGCCTGGGCAGTACCCTTTATTGCCTGTGGACGTGTATGCACTTAAAGTTGAAAGATTATAATCCTTTGTTCTTTTTTGTTTTATAATAATCAATTTCTTATTCCTTTTAACTTTTTAAGTAAAAAATCATATGAGATTTCATCCAAGCAAAAACAGACCACTCTTAAATGCAAATTATTGTGGGGGCTTCGTTTATATTTGAAAATTAAGAGTCTATGGCTCCATGCTCAAGATAAAAATAAAAGCATTGAAATACATGATAACAAGGCCTGCCCAAAGAAAATCAATTCTATAATGATGCTTGGAAGTTTCAATCTTTTTCTGTAAACATACATCTGGTGGAAAAAACCAGGCTCGTTGTTTGTTCTATTCTCTCCTTAGAAATTAACTCTATTTTTTTTTTTTTTTTTTTTTGCTAATTCACTTCTCTTTCATCTTATTGTATTCCAGACTACAAGGCGCACGGTTCCTTTTCTCTTTGTCAGAGGGGATGGTGTTATTCTTGTTTCACCTCCTTTGAGGACAGCTTGATTAATTCAACTCCTCTCAACATGGTTAACCAGTAACGGTGGATTTTGTCAAAGCCATCACTGTGTTAGTGTACCTTATTAATGTTGAAAGAAGAAAAACTCTCAGAACATGCAGATATTTAAGCTTTTTGTTGTATGAACTTGGTTTTCTGCTCTTTCTTTGTTGAGTGCTACTGATTGGAACCTTGACATATATTATGTGGATAGGTTAAGTTTCAAACTTACTCATTTCATAAACATTTTTGTGTTCTTTGCATTTTTCTCTTTTATGGACAGGAAAACAGCAAGTAAACATCTTGTAGATAAAGGGATAAAACTTAGTAGTTGCCTCTAAAACAAGGGATCAGTAGTGAGTAAGACCGGTTGGTCTAGTGGCACTGGGGGTGTTTAGGTGGGATGGGGTTTGAGGGAGATTGCAGTTTCGTTTCCGTATTGTATTAAATTAAAAAATAAATAAAAATAAGAGTTTAATAGTTGCAGGCATAACTTAGTAGTAATTTCACACTTGACTCCATAAGGAGTGTTCATTCAATCCGATCCAATTTATTTTGGTCATATAACAACCAATCTAATTAAAGGTCAGTTTGAATTAGATTGGACCAATCAGTTTTCTACTTGAGCTTTTTGTACTTTTTTTATTTTTTATTTTCTTGTTTGATTTATTTGTTAGATTTTTTGACAAAATTTAAATGCTACAGTTGAATAAATGAAGCAAGAATAACATTCATATATGTAAACTCCAAATAAATGAAGCAAGAATAACATTCATAGATCCAAGCATATAAAAAAAGGCATATAAACTCCAAATTACTTTGATTAAACATCTAACAAACAACTTAAATAAAAGAAATGAAAATAAAATTACAATCTGATAAACATAAAAAGTTCAAAAAAAAAATTTAGAAAGAAAGTGACTAGGAAGAAATAGATTTTAAATTTTGGACTAATAATGTATAAATATGTATATTTATGTATGTTTTTTTATAACATATATATAGAGGATGGATCGGTTTGGATTGGGTTAATATCCAATCCAATCCAAGTCGGTTTTTAACAATTCACATCCAATCCATTTTAATTGAGGTCGGTTAGCCACTAAAAATGTATTGGATCATATTGGACTGGTCGGTTTAATCGGTTGATTGGATCTGATAAACACCCTGAACTCCACCATAATGTGACGAGTTCAAATCCCCTTACCCCTAAGTTCAAGGAAAAAAAAAAGGGAGGGTTCAAGGAATCCATAGTGGCCTTATTGTTGCTCAAGTGTTTATTTTCGATCTAATAATTCCGCAGGATTTGGTGATGTTTATAAAATCATATTACAATCGAACCGTGGGGAGTTCACCATGAAAAGGTTTTGAGTTCATTATGAAAGAAAAAAGTGTGTTCATGCACATGTGAACCCTTAGATGGGGATAGTAGTGTTGGTCTTGCTGGAATAAGTTTAATATGATAGTGAAATTGTTGGACTTAGGACCTTGAGGGTGGTCATTTCAAGCTTTAACTATGCGATGAAACTTATAGTTGGATCTCAGTTGGCAACTAATAAACTATCGAAACAATGACAACAAAGTTGCAACCGGTTTGGTCTCCTTTTTCCACGACTTGATAAAGATTCATGAGTCTTTAAGTCGTTATACGTATAAGAGATAAAAGGAAAGTTGTAATTACTTTCTTTTTTTCCTGACAAAAATTGGATCGTTGTGTCATTCCGCTCCTTAGCTCCATCATCTATAAAAACCAATCTCAGGGCACACCAATGTAAACATAAAGGCTGTTTCATATTCAAGCTAACTATCATGGGTCTAATGCCACACTACTCAAGCATGTAAGACCTTCTATATTTAGAGTCATTTAGATGAATAGATCCCGTTCATTTCACCGATTCGAGTTTATAATTCAAGTTTTGTTACAATAAAAAGTTCTCAGAAACAATCACATCTAACTTTTTTACTACAGTAAAAAGCTCTCATATAAAGTCACATCTCAACTTAAATTAAAAACTCGAATCAATTAACTAAACGGGAGAAGAATGAAAAATATCCTTATAAACATGCACCAAAAAGATCCTCTCTAAATTTTTTTTGTTTTAAAAAACAAAAACAAAAAGAATTTGTGGAGTGGGAAAATAATGTCAAAGTGGCTCTTATTCTGCCCCGTTCACTTCGTTGATTCGAGTTTAAAATTCGAGTTGAGATGTGATTTTATGTAATAGTTTTTTACTATAACAAAAAAATTAGATGTGATTATTTATGAGAACTTTTTACTGTAGAAAAATTCAAATTCTAAACTCGAATCAGCGAAGTGAACAACCTACATTATTAAACATAGCTGAAAAATTGACAAAGTCACAAACTCTACAGCACAGGACGAAACAGTACATGCTCTTCCGGACCTAATTATTTTCATTGTAGGAAAACCACTTTTTTTTTGTTTGATGTTCTTTTATAATATAAAAGCCTTGTTTGTTTAATCAATCCTTAACTTCACACTCGTGTTGTACTTGGATTCTTACACCCTTTTTTTTTTTTTTTTTTTTTGGCTTTTCTTGTCTACTTGATTTCTTGTTTTGTACATGCCCTTAGCGAGGACATGTTAGCAAAAAAGGCTTATTTGCACTAATAGTCTCAAACCTTTTATCTCTGCTACAAATTGGTACTCAACCTCTTTTTTTAATATTATTTAAATTCCTAATGTTTGCGTTAATTTTACAAACAATCTCTAAAATTTACTTTCATTCTTATTTTGATCTTTAAATGCCCGTTTGAAAAGTATACTCAAATTATAATTTTTAATTTTGACGTTTGAAATTTAAATTTATTCTAAGAGAAAAACACTATAATAAAATCAGGAATTGTTTGGAAGTTATACTCAAACTCAAATCATGATTCTGATACAGTATTTTTTATCTCATAAAGAGTTTGAATTCTAAAATTTCATCTCTCACAAAGTTCCCACCAATAAACCAAAATAATGATTTGAATATACTTTCTAAACATACCCTCAATGATTTAAATTTGAGTATTTGAAATAAACATGCCCTAACTTTTAAAAAATCCTAAACTTAACCTTAAATTTTACTCCTTCCGTCAATTGGATGTAAAAAATATGACAAAATATGGATGGTGTTCTAGTTGTCATCAAGATCACGAGCATATCATGTAATCTCTTGACATAGTATTATTTTCTTTAGTATCTCATGTATAATATCTATTCTTTTAAACATTTAACTAATAGGAAAGGCTAAAATTGAAACAAATGATAAATTAGGATTAAGTGTGTGATATAATATCTATTCTCTTGACATAGAATTTTTTTGTTCCCTCTTGGTCCTAGTCCTCCACATATGTAGTGCCTCTAGAACCTAAAAAAAAAAAAAATGAAAATGTACTTCTTTTCTACTCTAAGAATCTTTAAATCCCGCTCATTTCGTCGATTCGAGTTTTGCTACAGTAAAAAGCTCTCAGAAACAATTACATTTAACTTTTTTGCTATAGTAAAAAGCTCTCACACAAAATCACATCTCAACTTGAATTACAAACTCAAATCAACAAAATGAACCGGTCATTTTCTTTCTTTTTTCTTTTTTTTTTTTCGTGAATAGAATCTTATCTTACGTTTCAAAAAACAAAAAGAGAACTTCACTAAAAAAAAAAAAAAACAAAAAAACAAAACAAAAAACAAAAAAAAAAAAAAAACGGATCTTTAGCTCTTTCCATAAAGTCAATAGAACTTTTACGGTTGAGATTATTCCATCTAATAACCCCGGTTACTTTCTCCACAGTTTCACATTAAAAAATTAATTTTTTTTTCTACAATCGAAAAAAAAAGAAAAAAAAAGAAAATCAGATCAAAGAGTTCAACAAAGCGCCTCTTGTGTTCCACATTCGATTTTTACTTTATTTATTATCCAACCCAAAACAAAGAGAAATTCAGTTCACAGAAAGGAAAAAAAAAAAAAAAAAAGGAAGAGAAAGAGAGAGAAAAAGAGAGAAATCACAGACACGTAAATCAGATCAAACGAAAACTGTTCGTTTATTCTCAATTTCTCATGATTCACCGGAAGATGAAGAAGAGTCCTGAATTCAAGAAATCGATTTCCATGAATTCGCACCAAAAGGTTTGAAAATTCCCATTTCTCCGAATTTCTCAATTCTCAGTTTCCATGGATTTCAACTGCCTTTCCTTGGTGCTGCTCTGATCTGCTTTGATTTTCGCTAGGGTTAGAGTTTACCCCCTTGAATCGGTCCCCTAGATCGTCAAAGTTAGGGTTTTTAGCTTCTTGAGAACAAATTCGGTGTCGATCTTTTGAGAATTTGATTCCGCTGGATCAACGGTTGAAGGTTGTAAACTTCTTAGTATATCGGAGAAAAATCTAGGGTTTCGTTGCAGTTTAATTGACTGATCGATATAATGGAGTATAGAAGGAATGAGGGCTTTATTAGGCCAAATTTGAATTCGAGATTGCGTGATCCTTATGAGAATATCGATCGCCGTGAGGCAACGCATCGATCTTCACAAAGGAGTGCGAGCCCTCACGGGTTGGCGCCACAGGATGTGGATGTGAGTCAAGGGGCTGGTTTTTCCGTGGAAGGGAGGGAATATGGTTGGCATTTGGATCGGGGCAGGGCGGGTTCCGTGCGGGTTCGGTCTAGGTCGCCTCCGTCACTGGTTCTGGAGGATGCTCGGAAAAGGCCTCACTTTGATGATGGGGTTGGGATTTCGTCTCGGAACTATTCGCCGACCCCATCAACTGAGTTGAGGCTGAGTCGTGAATTGGTTGAGCAAAAGAATTCAAATTTCAATAATGAGGATGCCGGTTTGCACACTATGCGCGGCTATGGATACGAGCATAGTGATCCTAGGATTAGTAAAGAGGACTTCAGTGATATTGGTTTGTCAGCTGGTGATAAACATCGGTCATTAGAACAAAAGGCAGTGGTTGTGGAAGACTCTGTGGCACGAGAAGCATATCGTTCACCACCAAACCTTGGCCCTACATCTTTCTACGGGGATACTGCTGTTAGGCACCTGCCATCATTGTCAAAGAATATGGAAACCCAGCAGTTTGAGCATGGAAGACTTCAGTATCAGGACCCCATCTCTTTTGCTAGATTGCCAGTAGCTCAATCCTACAAAGATGGAGAAAAACCCATGTACTATTTAAGGGATGTCTCATATCACATGCAATCAGGATCAAATTCCAAGGGGCTTGCCAGTTCCTCATTGGAAACATCAAGAAATGAGTTTATGGCTTATCGAGATAGCCTGCATTTGCCCCATGCCAATGAATTTAAAAGCCCCATGAAGCAAACTGAACCGGTAGGTTTGAATACCTATAGGGAAAGGCCACTTCTAGATTCTGCAAGAGACCCTGAAGATACACAGAGAAATCCAACTTTTTACCCGAGGACATATAGCCCTAAGAGGGATGAGCATGAAAATTATTTGTACTCTAAATCACATGAAATGGTTGATGATCGTGAATATCCAGGTGATAATTTGCATAAAATCATGGCTCCACGAGGTCAATTAGACTATGGTCGTACTCAAATTATTTATGATCACAGAGATATGTCAAGGCTTGGTATTGCGCAACCTGTAGTAGACAGGAATGATAACATTGATGGTCTCAATGGAAATCTGAGAAAGGAAAATGCATACTACCATCCTGCTTTAGAAAAACAGACAGATCCAGACTACTTTGATATGAGAAGAGAGAAACAGACAGATCCAGACTACTTTGATATGGGAAGAGAGAAACAGACAGATCCAGACTACTTTGATATGAGAAGAGCGCCACATATATCAAAGCAGGATGGAGAGTATTTGGGTTCTGGATTTACACATGTTGAGCTTGGAAGGACAATGCCTCAAGATCGTGAAATTTTGCATACAGGAGCATCAAAAGACCAGCAAATTACAGGTTTAGAAGCAAATTATGGTTTTGGTAGCAATGCTGGTCCACAGTTTAAAGAAGGAAGGTTGCTCTACACACATGCTCCTAAGTATCAGAGTGAAATGAATAGGCCAAATGCAAGAATGCAAAATGTGAGGGATGAGCATGGAATGTATAAATCACATGATAGAGTGGTCAAAGGAAAATATAGTATTCAGGATGATGTAAGTGCCTACAATTCTCGAACAACTTTGTCAGGTAAGTTGTATTCATCTAGACAGTACGAGGACTTTTATGAAACTGGTGAGGAGTGGATTGATGAGGAGGCGGATGATTTATATGCAGCCAGGTCGACGGGATTTGAGCATGCAGGATATAGAAGGGCTGAGAGGAAATATGATGTACAGGATGTTCCTGAAGATTTTGTATCTGATGAGTGGCTCTCATCTCAGGAGTTGCCACATGCACGTAAACATTCTGTTGGATTTTCTAAACCTTATGGTCGACATATAAGGGGTCGCGGAAGACCTGGTTATATAAGGCATCATAACTCACAACGTTATGATAGAAAAGATTATCCTTACAGACAGCAGAACCAGTATGACAAAAGAAAACCTGTTTACAGACAGTACAACCAGTATGATAGAAAAAATCAGCATTACAGACAGCACAAAGTTTGGAAAAGAAATGATGGCTATAATGAAGAGTTTCATGCAGAAGATGGCAATAATAACAGTGATCCATCTGAAGATTGGGTGAACCCTGAAGAGAGTGAGCCCACTGAGGACACTGAGGAGTTTAAGCAACTGGTACATGAAGCTTTTTTAAAATACTCTAAAATGGTGAATGTGAACCCAGCTGTTCAGAGAAGATACAAGGAAGAAGGGAAAGCTGGTAGTTTGTTCTGCATTGTGTGTGGAAGAAGGTGTGTATTCTTTTCTGTAAGTTCTTTCTTAAAGTGGGGCACGTTTTACATGTTTTCATTCAGGCGCTTGTGGTATTAGTCATGCTGTCAAGTAAGTAGACTTACCCTCAAGATTGGTGTATGAGATGCGTGCATTCTTTGGCAACTAGCAGAGTTACGTTCATTAGGAGTTTGTATATAGGCACATTCATCATTCATGGTATAGAGACATAACTGAAGTGCGGAGGTAGTGCACTTTGAATCTTAATGGGCTGGTTATCCTTGTAATAATTGTTCATAAACTATAGACCTTCAGGGAATGTAATTACTGTTGTCCGTTCCTCATGCTGGTGGTGGTAGTAATATTAGCAATAGCTTTTGAGACTACAAAGTGAAATCTTTATTTTTATGGGGCGTAATAGTATTAGCAACAAACACATTTTAGCTATGGTGATAAAGGACATCCGTACAGGTGGTAGTCGTGTTAGGTTTTTGTATTTCTATACTGAGTTTAGTGCATGTAGATATTTATTGCATTGTAGTTACACCAAACAAATTCTAATTGCATTGTAGTTACACCAAATACATCCTAAGCACCTTGCAAAAAATGTTTAGCGTATTTGTTTAGTTTGCCATTGTATATATGCGTGTATCATTAATGTGTTTGGATGTTGGTAACCATTCCATTTGAAGGTTGTGAAAGTAAAAATATAGAATTACTGATTAAGAGTTGTACGGTTCTCATGTTATATCCCTGAAGTGGTGGCTACTTCAACTTCAACAAGGTTGTTGTCTACCATACGTTGGAATTATATGTAGCCCAAGCCTGACTAAATAGGGATAGTTGTTGCATATAGGTGTTTGGAACAAAATTTAGTGACTTATGATCATTTTATTGATAGGAGATTGCCTTTACGATCGAATGAGATATATGAAAATTTGAGTGATAAAATAAGATGCTACCTAATGCTGGTATAGATGTTTCAGAGATTTAGACTCTCCTGTAAGACTAAAGCCTTATGTGTTGGGCAGATGTTGGAATAAGGAGTAGTTGTTTATGGAGATGGTATAGATTTATAATGGTAAGGAAAACCATTTAGCCATGGACGTTGGATCTGCAGGAAGTAAATGGAATATTTGGGGGAAAAGGAAAAATGGTTGTTTTTCAGATTTGTTCAACGGTCAAATTAGTTATGAAGTTTTTGGGTTTGGCCAATTTATTATGTGGACATGCCTATGTTAAAGAAGTTATGTTGTGTTGGTCAGTCTCAGAGACCAGCAATTCTAATACATGGGTCTTCGGTGGAATCATGAGGTGGAGTTTATGACTTTTGTTGTAAACCGTAGGGAATTTCTAATGTCAATCATTGTTATTTGCTGCAAGGATGATGCCTTGTTCTGGTAGCCATCAAAGTACTGTGAACCATGTGTGGGAATGGTTGACTTCTTTGAGCTGCTAAGTTCAGAAGTAGGTTTTTCTGTAGTGGGTTTACCTTTCTTTTTGATGAATGTAGTGGGTCTATTTTATAGAAGCATCAATGTTGGCCTGTTCACAATTGTTTTATCTTTGAATTCCATCTGCCGGTCTCTCTCTTTTCACTTTAGTATTATCTTCAGCATTCATCTCTCAATTCCGTCTATATCCTGCCTATTCTCCACTAACACACAGTCACACACTCTCTGCCAACACACACACACATACATGCTCTGCCTAGTCTCCACTAACACACACTATCTGCCAACACATGCACACACACATTCTCTGCCTATTCTACACTAACACACACGCACTGACACACACACATACACACACACGCACACGCACACGCACACGTGCGCGCACACACACACATACCTTAGGAGTGCATTTGGTTATGTCTGGCCAAATGTTAGGAGTGCATTTGGTCAGAACCATCTTTACTTTTGTGGATATCTTGTTTTACTCCCAAGTTTGTAAAGCTGTGCTGATTTGCAAGATCATTTATTCCAAGCATCAGAGTTTTCATCTGAACTTGGGAAATTGTTCATCTTTCTTATTAGTAACTTTACTCTCACTTACTCTAGCTCGTTGATGGAATTCTTCTTTGTATATAATATACATATATATATATATATATATAAAGTGAATATGTATACACACACACACACACACACACACACACATAAAGTGAATATGTATTGAATTTGATAAATTAGAGGAGCATAAGTATGCAAGATTGTAGAATAGATATATTTTAGGTGAATCATAGCTAGGTACTTGTATGGTTCTTACTCTAATCATTAGTTAGGTACTTGCATGGTTCTTACTCTAATCATTAGTGTTCAAGAATCTGAAAAATTGAGATTCCCCATGGTACCTTTTTGTGGAGGCATTGATACCTTAAGTCATGGTTTATTTATTTATTTACAAGTCTAGCAACTCTTGTAGGTCATAACTCACTTCATTACTTCTTGCTTATCTTTTCTATTACAGTGCCTCGAAGGAGTTCATGGACACTCAACGGTTGGTGACACATGCTTTTATGTCTCACAAGGCTGGGCTGAGAGCAGAACACTTGGGTCTGCACAGGGCAATTTCTGTTCTGTTGGGATGGAGCACTGTTGTTCCCGATGACACAATAACATGGGTTCCCCAGGTATTGCCCAAGGAAGAAGCTTTGGCTCAAAAGGAGGATTTAATTCTTTGGCCTCCCGTCATTATCATCCACAACATATCTTTGTCGCACAATAATCCTGAAAAGTGGAAGGTTGTAACCATGGAAGCACTTGAGGCCTTCATAAGAGGTGCGTGGTTTTCTGACATTACATCACATGATACAATTTCTTAAGAAACATATATTCATGGAATTGAAAAATAAACCAGGATCTCCAAAACTCTATAACAAGTTAAAAATTAAAATGACAAGAATATGTGTTTAAATGTGGCAACCTTTCTGTTACTGAATAATAATCTGGCTCTCTTGAGTGCTCTACGAAATGGCAGGCAAAGGTCTTATCAGGGGAAGAATCAAAGTTGTCCTGGGAAAGCCAGCTGACCAAAGTACTATGGTGGTGAAGTTCTTGGGGACTTTTACCGGCCTGGGAGACGCAGAGAAACTTCACAAGTATTTTGCAGAGTGTAACCGCGGAAGACTAGAGTTGGAGCTGGCAACGTCAAATAACAGAGAAATCAGCATCAACGGGGAAGCAGGAATAGTTGAAGAGCATATGTTATATGGGTACCTGGGAATTTCCGAGGACTTGGACAAAGTAGATTACAACACCAGGAACACCGGTTTAGTAAAGAGCAAAAAGGAGATTCTGGACCTGGCAAATGCTCCTGTCAAACCTGAGGAGACTTAGCAGCATTGCTCCAGTAAGATTAGGCTTATGCTTTAAGTTTTATTTCCATAAGCAGCAAGAATATCTGGAAAAAAAAAAAAAAAAAAAAAAAACCCTCTACATAGAAACACCTCGTTCCATCGTGCTAGGAGAGGTGTTTGTCTGTCTTATGTTGATCTTTTCTGTTTTCTTCTCTAATAGGAATTCGGATAAATATAGTGGTGATCTAATTTGATAGTGATTTGCTGTAGATAAAAGCGTCTCAGTGACATTTGAAGTTACCTAATATCAAACTTGATGTAACTTCATTTTATTTTTTCCTTTTGGAACATATTATGTCTATTATTAAACCTACCGTGTGATAAATATTACCTATGGTATTGAGGTTGTCTTTGTCATTTTCAAACCATGAATGGTTCAGATGTTTCCAGCTCTATCACCTTTTTTTTTTTTTTTTTTTTTGTGGCTGAAAAAAAAGGGAAAAACCCTGGTTATCTTTGGCTTTTGAGAATAGTAATATTTAGATTTCGTTTGAGTAAAAACGTGTTGGCAATTCATGCCTGGGTCTTCCATCTATTTCTGGAAAATCATTTAAAAAAAAATTAAAAAAAAAAAAAAAGTTTATTCAGCTTCAGCAATATCATGATCATGAATCAACTCTCCAATTGGAAAGAGAGAATTGGTCACAAGGTGTTGAAGAAGTCCTTTTGAAGCTGTTTTATAAGCAATTCCTACTTATGCTACGTTATGTCTCAGATTGCCCAAAGAATCGTGTCATAAGATATCTTTAATGGTAAAGTTCTGGCAGGGTTCTTCAGGGAAACAATAAACTTCATTGGTTTTGTTGGAAGAAACTTTGTACTCCAGAACAAGTAGGTGCGCTTTGTCTTCGCTCTTTTATAGGGAAAATCTCTTCATGGTTTTTTGCGTTGGAAATTTGGTTCTGGTGAATCAGTTTCTACATTCAGCGAATCATACGCTTTCTCCTAATTTTAGTATGGCTACTGCAGTTTCTGATTTTTATCACTGAACAGAGAACATGGGATCTTGATAAACTCAATCAATTCCTTTCTTTTTTTATTTATTTTTATTGTTTGATAGAGCTTAATCTATTCTTTGACAAAAGATGATAATATATAGCTTTTAAGACAAATTATTCAGTTGCCCATCAAACTATAGGTTGTGTAACAAAATGTCTCTCAACTTCAATTTGTAACATTCGTTCCCGTAAACTTTAGAAGTCTTGCGAATCTTCCCCATCTGTTTTAATTTTTAACGGAATTGAGGGCACTTTAGTAAAAGAAGCACTAAACACAAAATATCTCATAACTTGTTCATTCTGTGTAATTAACTTGGTTTGAAAGAAAGATCCAAATCCTTCACTTTGGGAAAACGCATTCATAAAATCATTGATTCATAGTCTGATACTGGAAGAAGAAAATATTGATTTGTATTGATTACTTAATCAAAGTTTCTTTTCCCCTTGATCACTCTTAAATCGCTAACCTCAATTACATTTGACAAAGGAGTGCAAAAACTTCAATTCATCAGTTTTAGAAATCATCTCAGCCAGATATAATACCAAAATCACGCATCTAGAAAAAACTAAAATGAACCCACTGCACTAATTCATCAACAATAAGTCTTAAAAAATAAAAATAAAAAATAAAACGAAAAACTATTTTCTAAGTATGGCAATCGGACACCCAAACAAATAAATCGGCTCTGGAGAACTGTAGATGGCTGATCAATTACTAAGGACAGCTTTGTAATTACACATTAAGGACTAGTACTCTTGTTATAAATAAGTGTCACGTGTTAATTTCTGTCAATAATTTAACAGTAGGAAATTTACAGTTCAGAGAAAAGATATGTTATAAATCAAAATTTAGGAATATTTTGTAACGAGACCTATAATTCAGGAGGTAACCGTGTAACTTTTATTCTCACAGGTTCCTCTCAACTTGTTTTCTGCTCATATGGCATTATCACCACAAAAGGTCTCTATTGGCTTTCTGCTTCTTTGGATCATTGATAACAAATGCATCAGGCCTTGGTGTAAATTTTTATGGAATCTCAATCTTCCTAACAAACTTTTAAAGTTTTTATTTGGAAAGCGTACAGCGTTGGCTTGAAAAGAGAAATATTATTCAATCAGAATATTGCTCCAACATTTATTACTTCATTGAGTCTTTGGTGTCCCCACAAAGTATGTAAATACATATATACAGGGGATTCTACGAATTGTATCCCACTTAATTGAAATATATAACTATATTAAATAAATACTATCGCCATTTTTTTAAAACTTTCTTGCTCTTCTACTTCCAGTGCTAATCAGAAGCATTTCTTTAAGCCTATTTCTTTATTTACTCATTTATTTATCATCTTTTTCGAAAATATTACCCTACCATCATCTTGGTGTTCCCATAAATTAGTGTGTGTGTGTATATATATATATATATATATATATCTATATATATATATATATGTATAGGGGGAATTCTACAGACCCCACTAAGAAAAATGGAGTACTATTCCTCCATTGATTGGTGACCATGGAGATCCAAGATGAACAGTTGCATGTGATTGCGTGGTAGGAACTGATTGTTTCAGGTCGTTTAAAAATGTCAGAATTCTAGAAGGAAACTAAAGAATGTTCTCAATATTGTAAATTTCATTTTAAATCTGTAGCTTCTCTCAATCAGATGCTGATTTTGACTATTTAAATGACAACATCACTAGTTGTGAGGCAATAGCTTAAACTAGTAGCTAACCAAGGAGAAGGTATATTTTTGATATGAAATTGAAAATTGAAATTCAAAGGTAAAATATTGAAAACGTGCAAACCCATGATGTTATCCGTTTTTTTATATGCTTATAATGCATAGCATAAAATAGTTTTTTGTGCGTGGATTAGACAAACTCTAGCAAAAACTGTTTCATCCGTCCTCTATATTGTTTGCATGTTTCTTTTTATTTTCGTTTTTTCACGATCATAAAATGTGAATTGCTGAAGTGGGACCGACTTTGTTAGTCGGTATTATTTGGAAAGGTAATATATATGATGCTCCATAACTAATTAGCAAACAGTGTCGTATTTTGGCCGTATGTGGCCACGGTGATTTGTATAGGTGGTTCATAACACTTTTAGTTAGCACTTGCCGAACGTCTTCTAGTTTTGCTGTTATACTAAATTCCCCAGTCGCACTAATCAAATATATATATATATATATACTTTATTATTTATCTATCAATAAATATTATTATTTTAATTATAAAATATGAATTGAATAAGTAACTATAAGATATTAATTCAACGTTACTTTAATTATAAAATATTAATTTAATGTATCATTATTTTAATTATAAAATATTAATTCAACTATTGCGATAAATTAAATAATTAAGACTAAAAAAATTATAATAATTATTAAAATTAAATTCTTATCACAGCTACCAATCATTTACACATGAGAAATCAAGAATTTTTCGCTTGCAGACAAATCAAGGAATTGTAGTGTAGTGGCCTGGTAGGACTCCGCTTTGTTGAGCTCCATAAGATGGGTCCCACAGAGTGAGTCCCAACGTCGAAACCCACTATATGCGTACAATCCAGAGCCCCATAGCGGCACTCAAGGACTAAAATGTCAAAAAACTTGAATCAATCATTCAACCACATTCATGAACAAGTGCAAGAAACTGAGAATTAAAAGATTCAGCGAACTTCTAAAAGAAACACCAGAAAAGGCAGAAACTCATCTCAGGTTCAAATGTATTATGTAATTTTTTCTTACTTTTTCTTCCCATCTTTTTTTCGGCCAAAAGGAAATCAACTAATTCCACTTGTACACTATTGGTGTGAGGTTATACTAATACAGAATGTACAATACCAATAAAAAACCTATACAAAATTATAATACTTTTCTTCCAGGAACATCTCCCCAACAGCCACGTCAAACAAGCCATAGAGAATGCATTGTGTAATGACAAATCCATCCCCTTTTAACTTTTAAAAATGGGTCGTTTTCAGGAATCCACAAAAGATTCAATCATCAAGTAATAAATGAGCAGCAGCGGCATCCAATGATTCACAAACTTGAGCTCCTTCAGCAATTTTAAGTGCCATTGCAGCTCTGTAAGTCGCCAGATCCGCGTTGTTCATAAGTAACTGAGCCCTTTGACGGCTCTCAACAGCTAGCTCCACGCATCTGTTTGCCGAGGCTTTAGCTTCTTCAACCCTATGCATCGCGTTCTGTTCTTCAGCGGCGTCTCTTTCAGCTACCATTGCTGCAATCATCAGACAAGATCAGATACCATTTTAGCAATTTATAAGCAGTACCCAGAAATAATATTAAGAAGACACAAGTTGCATAGTCGTTTTAAAAGAGGGTTTGAATATTGTGGCTTTGATTACCAGATAATTTGAACGTAACAACAGATGAATATCAGAGCATTATAATAAATCCTATCTACAATCACATAAGTCTATCTTAGGTACGATTTGCACCGAGCCTACACAGCCCACAGCTTCCAATTTGAAAGATAACTAACAATCAAAATACGATTGAATGTTAAAATTCTTCATAAAGGATGAAGCGCGGGTATTGTTAAGCCACCTATTTGGTTTAAAATATATATTAATATATATATATATATATATATATGTTACAATACATGTCATGGGGAATTAAGATAAAAGTTAACAAAGAGAGTAAAAATAAGTAGTTCATAACTAACAATCTTTGAGGGGGGAAAAAAAGAAATTAAAATACCTTGCAAGAAACTGGATTGTTTGCCTCTTCCAACTTGGCTTGGTTGTCGATTGAAGGATCTTTTCTTACGAATGGCAGGCTTCGGAACCAATGTTCTCCTTCCTTGATACAGCTGCCAGTGGAACCGTCAAAGATGATTGAACATATGTCAGCCCAATCAGCATAACCTCAAATGATGAATATAAAAGGCCGAATACAATGAAAAAAAAAAAAATGATGAACATGGACGAAGGCAATCAAATACATCGATATAAGAATCTATGATGAAATTGCCTATATGTTACTGATATGTATGATATATCATAAGCATTTGGTATCTCGCAACAAATCATCAATAATTCTGATTAGATCGTAAAAGCTCGAGTTTTAGAGAGGCATAACAATGCTCTGATTTACATTCTGAAATGCAAACAGACATAACACTTTAAAACTCATTTCTAACGTGTGTAAATACTAGATAAAAAAACAACCGGAGCAGTGACGATGAGTGATTATAGAAACGAAATGAACACCTATTTGCGAATAAATCAATTTACATTCTAATTCACAAGGAATTGCTTGCCTCATCTACATCATTAGATGGGAGACCAGTTTAAGAGCAAGCAGATTGACAGGTGCAATATATGAAATTCATCTCAAAATGAACAAATTTAGTGAATAAAATAGCATATAAAAACTATTAAAAAGCAACCTGACATTGTCTAACTACCAAGAAAAGATTAGATTCTACTTATGTAGATCAGCAAGAACACAACATTGTCCAACTAGCAACAGGACAAGGAGCATCAGACCTCAAATCAGCTCTCACTTGGTATTTAAGATACATTCGAACAAAAAATAAATTGGAAAAATGGTATCGATAACAAAAGAAGGGAGAAGTGCAGTATGCGATGAACCAGAAAGAGAAAAACTTAAAACCATCCAAAGAAGAATGCTTTTACGAGTATATCTCGTATTACAACTTAAACAGAAGATATAAACAAAGTCGCTATCTTACAAGAAAATTAAACTCCCCCATTATTCGACAGAACAAGAACAAGAACACCAAAAGCAGTGCCCAATATCTGAACATTGCAATAAGACGCGAGTAAACTAAAAAAATACGAGCATCTCAAAAGTCCAATGCGACATATGAAGAGTAACTGTATATTTACCTGAAAAATGCGAATCAATGATGGCCGCTTCTGTTTCCTCTTTTTCATCGTCCAATAGACATAAATAGCTTCTATAGCTTTGTCACCACCCAGATGTGAACACAGATCAGTTAATGATTTCACGTCAGAGTTATCATATGGACTACAAAAGAATGCTTTCTCAAAGGCGTCAATCATTGACTCAAACTTATCATCGGAAACACACTCATATGTTTCATTCTCCACAGAAAACTCGTTATTTAACTTATTTAGCCATTCCTCATCCTCTAAATCCATATCATAATTTGAGGTCTTCCTCTTCAAGGCTCTACACAGTTCATCATCCTTCACAGATATGTATGAATCTGGTCTGCGAAATAGAGTACAATGGCTATCCCCCTTTTGTGAGACTTCATTTACACCAGGTATAGGGACAACCTTAACCCCAGGAGCCAACATATTCCGATCCGAACATTCCTGGTAAAGATCCTTGAAAATAAGCCAGTCTTTTCTATTAGGAAACTCCAGCTTCCAGCCATCATCCGCAGTCCACATTATATCATGTGTAAAGCGGTTGGAAGAACAAGGCCTCATAACTTTTTCTGCCTTGTGGGTAAATTTTGTTGATCCATCTTTCTTTACCGCAATAAGCCACCCTCCTAAAGGTGAGCTTTCTAACACAATACTAAATCCGCCTTCCCTGTAACACTTCTCTGGTTCAATAATCAATACATTTGCACAACACGAGGTTGAGTCCATATCCTGTGTCGAGTCCGCCACTGTTGAACTCACTTCTTTCAACTTTCGAGCAGAGTTACTCCGAAGTGATCTCCGAAGCTTGTTATTAGACGTTAAAGATAAAGACACTGAATTTTTCCTAAAGCTAACTAAATCAGAAAGTAAAGCATTATTAGGCTTCTGTACACCGCAGAGTGAAGGATTTCTGGCTTTCCTCCTCCGAAGTGAACTCCGCCTTTTCTGAATTCCTCTTGAAATTAACCCATTTCTATACTGATTGCTACGACAGGCAAATTTCGAAGCTTTGAAAGACGGATTTGATGCCAACCTGTTTTCACTGTGATTGGCTTCAGCGCTCAACAGGGGTTTGCTTTCCAAAGCATCCTTTCCCGGAGAGGATAACTGGTCTTCCTCGTCATCAGAAATCATCTCGTCAATTTCATTATTCCCAGCAAGAGATGGCTGTCGTTTGTATCTAAAAAACATGCAGGAATGCATGTGCATAAAACAAAGAGGAATTGCAGAAAAGTCCACACAAAACAATGGCACAAACTCCGGGGCCCCAAAAAGCTTGCAACTTGCAAAACGTTTGATCGAAGGATGATCCTGAATATGATTTACAAAATGCCAACGCAACAATAGAACGCAGTTAATTAGAGAATGCAGAAACTACAGACAAAAACATATTGAAACATTTCATGGTAGGACTTACCAAAAAGATGTTTATGCCACACGAAGAATTTACTCTGCTAATAGGCTCGGAAACGAGGAAAGCGAAAAGGTCAGTCAATCTCAGCCTGGCCCTCGTCAAGTACACCAAAATCGAACACAAAACCCCAACAGCATAGAAGTTCCTGTCCATGGAAGAACCAAAAACAACGCTAACCACTTCACTCGGCGTAAATTCGAGCCGGGAATCAGAGTCGTCAGCCACCGCAAAGCTCTCACCGGAATTCAACTTCCTTCTCTGCCTACGGACGAACCGACGCCCGTACCTTTTGCCAACGGAGCCACCAAGAGTTTCCGAATTGACCGAAGCATTGCCGGAACTTCTCACAGCCAAATTCTTCCTCTTCCGGCTATACACAAGTCCGAACATCCTATCAGGGCGACGCCCGCCATGTGCCAAATCCACACCAACGCCGCGGTTGTTGTCCTCCGGTTTCGGAGCCTTGATTTCAGCCACGGGAGGGGTTTTCTTGGGTTTGCTGTTAGTGTTGTGGGCCCAGCCGTTCGAGTCATAGCCTAAACCGCCATCGCCTTTGCCAATCTTGAACCAGTCGTACACATCGCTGTGTCTCCTGAGCTTGACTTCGCCGGAGTCCGGCCACAGACGCCGACCTGACCTCAAAACCCTCGCGCCGTCGACGCCCTTCACCACCCCGAACACCCTCGTCGTCCGCCTCATCCCTACAGATGGCATTGCCGTCGTCAAACTCCCGAGCGCCCCGACTCGGGGACCTGCCTTCCTGCTCGACTCACTGAGTCCACTTCCGAGTCGACTCAGTCACGAACTCGGAATGGAAATTAAAAAACTCAGCACGTACTGACCTCGTAATCGGAGAAAAAAACCGACGGAGTCAGCGATTCACGATGACCGCCATTAAAACGACTCACGAACTCAGCGACTCAGCGGACTCGGAACTCGGAAAATACTAACTTATAATACAAGTATATATCCTTTACAAAACAGAAAATCGATATTCACATACAATCAAGAAAAAAGAACAAGAAATTAGGGTTTTTATTGGATCTACACAAGAAAGACGGTAAAAACTCCGTATATAACTAAAGATCTAAGAAAAATAGATAAACAGATAGGGAATGATAGCAAGATAGTAGATCGGCGATTAATTTGGCGTTAAGAGGCTGTTTGGATAGAGAGAAAGTGAGAGTGAGAGTGGAGTAGAAAGGGAAAATGGAGGGAAAAGGAGAAACAGAGAGTCGTCTGCGTAATATCGCGCGGCTAGGGTTTATGATAAAAAAACTATAGTGAAGGTGTTATGGGTAACCACTCGCCGACTGACGAGAGCCATTAGATCTTATTAATGGACGGTTCAGATTTCGCCTTTTCGGAAAATTGGTTCGCTCCAAAGGAAAAGGGAGGAGAGAGAGAGAGAGATCTTTCTTCAGGTTTTTGGAGAGAGAAAGAGAGAGGGGTTTGATATTTTTCTTTTTTATTCAAGGTGGGGAACAGAGTTTCGAAAGTGAAAAGACGAGATGGGGATTCGATGTGACGCGTGAAGAAGAGGAGTTGGTTTGGGGGGTTTTGGGTAATTTCGGATTGGGTGAACTGGCAGCCCAAAAAGAGGGGTAAAGAGTCGGCGAGTATTGATGCGGTAAAATCGGAATTTAATTAGATTGTAACAGTTCCAATCTATTGAATGCGGTAAAAAAGAAAAAGAAAAAGAAAAAACAAGGGGATAATTTGCTAAATTCATCAACATAGGAGAAAAAAGGGTTGAAAATAATGAGGCATGTTTGGTTCGTTGGTTTGAATTTGGTTAGTTTAAATTGTATTTTTAATTGATGTTTAGATGTATAATTAAAATTTTAATTTGAACATAGAATAAAATTTGAATTTGTGTTTGATATGTGTGAAAAGTAGAGAGTGGGCATTTTTTACCGTTAAAAAATTGTTTAAACGGTTGAACTTGAGAGAAAAGCTAAACTCTAAGTTGGGCTATTTAACTCTATTCAAATGGTGAATATAATTTAAATTATATGCTAACCAAACGTCAATTTAAACTGTGTTTACTGTTCTAACTGAATTAAATTGAACTAAGCTAGCGAAATAAATAGGGGCTAGGATTTCAAAAATACCGTCGGGACCCACATAAATCAACTATACTAAACATTTTAACAACAAGATTGCCTCTCAAATTATAAACCTTATCACAAAATACTCTGTAAATCTTACAAAATTTTTCCCTTTATTAATTTTTACTTCTATTATTATCATCAGCCGCCATTTATGAACTCCAAAGATCTCTAAATCAAGCAAATTAAGGAGAAAGTTAAATATAGTAAAAATATGATAAGTCTTATTGTGTAATTATATTTTCACGTGACTACATAAAAATAAACTAATAAAATAATTTTTTATTAAATTATTCAAATAACAATCATTATTTATGTAATACGTATTATTTATAATAAAAAATCTTAACATAAGGATTTTTTTATTAATTTTTTATTAAGAATTTAGCAGAGAAAAAATTTATAAAAATTATTGAAATTTAAAGAGAAAAAACCTAAAATTAAATTTTGAGAGACTCGTGGAAAGGCGTATTATATAATTTGTTGGCGAAGAAAGGAGTAATTACTTTAAAGCTCCTCAAGTAGATAACAGTCAAATAAATCAATCAAAAGGACAAGAAATAAAGGAAAAAAATCGTCCTTTAAAATGTTATTGAATCCTTAGAGACTTGAAGCACGAATAGAAGAATTCAATCCTAGAAGGAAAATTAAAAGGCAATGCCAAGCATTTAACTCGTGAGATGAGAAATTGGATAATATAAAATGAAAAAAAGGAAAAGAAAAAGACTCGTGAGAAATAGGTAGGATGTTCCCCTAAATTTGGCACCATTGTATGATAAGTGTAAAAATAAAAAATAAAAAATAAAACAAAAACAAAACAAACGCCTCAAACAGAAGAATTTATTCTCTTCGGACCCATTTAATTTGTTAATTTAAATTTTTAATTTAAATTAAAATATAATTTTATGTTAAAAATTTTTATTATTATAAAAAAATTAAATATAAT
>NW_010367100.1:0-27306 GCF_000414095.1 Morus notabilis | reverse complement strand
GAGTTGAGATGTGACTTTATGTGAGAATTTTTTATTATAATAAAAAAATTAAATATAATTATTTTTAATAATTTTTTATTATAATAAAACTTAAATTATAAACTCGAATAATGCCGGTTAATTTTCTCCGACTCTCCCCACTCCCCTTACCACTCATCACCACAACACAATTAAGGAGGGAAAAAAAAACGTCAAGTAAAACAGGTTACTTACAAACTAAGTTTAAACAAATGCTTTGACCATTATACCCTTATTACACATGTCATATCCAAGATTCTCAACAATATACTCTTTTTTTTTTCTTTTCTTTTCCGATTCTTTTGGTGCTGATGCTTATCCACACACATCATATAGACCAAACTGATGAGAATTAATGAGAAGATGTTCCAATGCTGTGAATAGAACTCAAAAATCATATAAGAATCGTTTTGAAGCAATTTTAAGCATTACCTTTGCAACAATCTCACATATAAACCTATTGAAGAAGAAAAAAAAGAAGCAATCTCGGGGTCTTTCACCACAAATATTATTGAAAATTGCTACTAGAAAATAAAACTACACTTAGGCTTCGTTTGGTACAAGCATTTAAATTATAGTGATTTTAGTTTTGATTTTGGAACTAGAATTATGATTCATGATTTTGAGCTTAAATCATGATTCTGAAAGCAGAACCAAAATCAAGGATTTGAACCACCTAAAACTAAGATGGGTAGTTTTATAATAATGGGTGATTCTGCTTTAAAACATCACATTAGTGTTCAAATTTTGAATTAGAATCATCCAAATTAAACACTGATTATGAGTGAGTCAAATCAAAACCACCTTTTACTTTTTTATAAATAAATACTGGTTTAAACCAGAATCATGGTTTCAGGTTTTATAATCCTTATACCAAACGTGCTCTACAATACAATATCCTTTTTTATTTTTTATTTTTTGACTTGTATGGAGATCAAGAACTTGAAAGTGAACTACTACCACCACTTGCATTTGAATAAAATTAAACAATTGAAATGTAAAGTTGACTATTTCCTTCCATCAAATATGATGTTTGTAATGCATAATTCACAATAAAATACAATTCTGGTACTGAAGTATCCAAGTTAATAGCAAAAAGTAAAGAAGATTTTCAAGTTCAATGATGTGTAACACGTGGTTATTAGTAGCTCAATTTTCTTGCCTAAATTTACTAATGCAACTAGTTGTTTCATGAAAACTAAATTTTAAAAGAAAATATGAGAACCGCCATGAAATTTTTCCTCGTTAAATAATGTGGTGTTTAATGCAAATAATTTATGAAGTTATAATTCAGAGTATAATAAAGGACCTCCTTTGGTAGACCGGTCTATCGATAAGGCTAATTTCTGACCGTTAGATTTGATTAAAATTATATTAGATTGAAAAATATGAAAAATATATTGATACGGATCTAACTGCTAAAAATAAAAAAATTATCAGTAATTTATTCCGATCTTATAAGAGAAACTCCCGTACAATAAAAATATAAATTCGAAAGTGCAAAAAAATGGTAGTAAAGAAACTTCACATGTATGCAAATGTAGCATCTGAATTTTGATCGAGTCACGTGACCTTGATTATGACTCGTCTACTCTCCTTTGGTAGTGGCTTAGTTTGGTATTGCTTTTCCTTCTCAAAATCAGCTTCTGCTCGTAGTAGAAGCTGATTTAAGTGTTTAGTAAATCTCTTTAAAAGTACTTTTTGAAGAGTTTTTCAAGAATCAACAGCCAAAATCAAAAGCAGCCTAAAGACAACTTTAGCTTTTAGATTGTGCGGGAATTATCATAGTACAATTAATGAAACTTTCATAATACCCATAATATCCCTAATAAAATTTAAAATTTACAATATTCTCAATCTAAAATTCAGACTCGTAATATAATATAATATTATAACAAATAATATCATAATTATATTAATAACTCTAATATTATTATTTTATCATATAAGATGATATTATAATAATATTATAATCATTTTAATAATATGATATTATAATTATAATATAATTATAATATGATATTCTAATTATTATTTTATAATATATTATATATTATATTGTATTGATATAATTATATTTATTATATTAATAATATTATTACATTATATTATATTGATATAATTATATTTATTATATTAATAATAATATAATAATTAATATAATTAAATATTAATATAATCTTATAATTCTAATATTGTTATATATTATAGTGTACTACACACGTTATAGTTATATAATATATTTATTTAATATAATATAATAATGATTATATAATAAAATATATTATATATATTATAATATAATATAATCGTTATTTTTAAATTATTATTTTAATAATATTATTATATTCTATATCATAATTATATAATAATAGTTTTTTTGTATTATATTAAATATAATAATAAATATATATTATATTGTAATTATATATATATATTATATTATAGTATAATATAATATAGTCGTAATTTTTAATTATTTACAGCAATTTAACCTCATAATTTACCAAACGTTATTACACTGATTTTGGAACCAACACAGTTACTATAATTATAGTTTACGAAACCTCAATTGATTTTTGTAACAGCTGCTTCTTCCTTTAACACAGCTAAAAGTAATTTTTTTTAAATCTATAGCACTACCAAACTAATCTAAAATCCCCCACTTATGTTATACATTTTTCACCTATTTTTTTATGTTATTTTTTTCACATTTTTCGTTACTTCGTATGATAGGAGAGATGGATATGGATTAGGTATGAGAGATGAGAGTGGGAAAAAATAAATGAATTGTAATTTTTCTCAAAGTTGTTTAGTATGAGAGGAATAAATAATTGTTGTTCCTGCTACTTGTTTTTGGTATTTGAAAAAAAAAAAGATGGGAGGTTTAATTTGATTCCTAAAATTGTTACATTGCCCATGCAAAATAAATTATTTTTTTTAAGATGTCTATTGATTAATAACTAATAATGTTATATGTAATTTTCTATAAATAAAAATTTTAATATTCAATTTGTACATATAAACAAATAAAATTTTAAAAAATTTACATATGAGAACATTTTTTATAAAAAAAAATAAAACCAGTATATGGACATACAAATAAAGGAGTTTTCAGAAAAAGAGAAAAATGAAAATAATTATTATTGTTTAAAAAATTTTGAAAAAATAAGAAAATATTAAATTTATGGCTCCATTCATTTTACCGATTTGAGTTTTGTTATAGTAAAAAGCTCTCAGAAATAGTCACATCTAACTTTTTTCCTACAGTAAAAAACTCTCACATAAAATCACATCTAAACTCGAATTAAAAACTCAAATCAGCGAACTAAACAGATCTTATATTATGCAATAACAATTAAATATATGTTTTACATATGTATACATGAGTTTTAAAGTTATCATTTATCTATATCTAAAAACAAATTATTCATAACGTTATAATATATGTAATGAGATAGAACGGTATTGAAAAAAAATACAAATATAGTAATTGGTATGGCAAGTTTTATGGAAAAAAGTGTCAAAATGGACACTTCACCATTAACTTTCTTCTTCACCTCCCCTTCACCTCCTAATTCGTCCAGTATAAAGGAATTATTTTTGGTGGGCCCGGGTGGATTCACAACCTCTTGGAGAATCCACTCCTTCCATCAATCCACCCTACCAAACAAGCAAAAATTTCTCTTCCACCTTTCTTTCCTCTCACCCCTTCCCTTCTGTTAGCCCCTTGATCAGCTAAGACTTGGCCATGACACACCAAAGCCCTTGCATAGGTGCCATGGGCCGCAAAGGGGGTGTGAAGATCACCCAAGACAAGTGCAAGGCAATGAGGCATGTTGCAGGCTGAGATCGAGTCAGACGAAAGCAATGTGTAGGTGTGGCAAGGCAATGTGCGTCCATGTGCCACCAGCATGCGGGGCAAGTGCGCGGACAAATACACAGATCAGCCACAATGCGCAATAGGCTCAAACAATGCGCGAAATAAGCGGAGTTGGTTAGATGTACGGATCATGGGGCCAGGTGGCACGTACACAAGCGGCTTAGCGTGCGTGGCCCAACCTCCGCACGAGATTCTCGCCCATGACCGGACCATGTGCGGAGTGGGGCAACGAAGTGGCTCATGGACCATGAAAGTCAGAAGTAACCAAGGCCTGCTTCAGAGGGCTCGTTGAGTGGCTGGACAGGTGGCGCGAGGGCCACAAAAATAGGAACCGCTGAGACTGAGTCAAGAGATGTTGTGGGTGCAGACTGTTGCAGTAAATAGGCACACATGGGCCGTTTGGCGCACTAAGAAAGGACGATGTGGTGCCCATGATCGAGATTCAAGGCAGCAACGGTTAGTGGCTTTAGTGACTACGAATATGACTAAGTTGGGAGACTTAGTAGGCGTTGTAACTGACCAAGTGAGGGGACACTTGGCCGGGACTGGTTAGTCCAGCAAACCTACATGGCTGGGGGTGTTAACCACAACAAATTATTTATAAATATTGCTAGGCTGTGACTAAGACACAGTGGTTGTGTGATCTAGCGTTTAAGCCTAAGCTAGTGTATTCCTTTTATGAGAGCAATGAAAGGTTGGAAAGGGTTTCCGTAAAGCTTGTATGGCTTTTGTTAGTTTCTCGTTGGTTAAACCTTTGTGGTTGCAGGTTTGGCGGGCTAAGTCTTTGTGACTTAATGCCATCACATTGTATCAAATTTTAAGTTGAAAATATAACCGTGTGACAATTGGTATCAGAGCTCGACTGAAGGCTAGGTATGGCTATGAACGAGTTGAAGGAACGTGTGGCTCGGTTGGAAAACTTTGTCAGTGCGAGATCGATGATGCGGTGAGCTTAGCTGTTCAATGCGAGAGACAAAGGGAGTATATCGTAACTCTCAACACTGCTAATGCGTCATTGACCCAAGGGATGAAGACTCGGTTTGAATTGATGTTGGAGGACTCCGTGACCTTCATCGACTCAGTGAAAGGGAACTTCAAAGATTTGGAGAATGAGATCATGGTTCTGAAGTGTGCTTTGGGTAGCCCTTATCTCCATGATGGTGTCGTTTTGAAGATCAAAGTCCCGGAACCCATATCATTCAACGATAGCCGCAGTGCAAAGGAATTGGAGAATTTTCTTTGGGATATGAAGTAGTATTTCAAGGCTGCTCAAATTTTAGAAACAGAGACGGTGACCATCATAAGCATATACCTGGATGGTGACGCCAAATTGTGGTGGCGTACACGGATGGTTGATGATGCTAGCACCGGCCGACCCAGATTGGGAAACGCTAAAGAAAGAATTGAAGGATTAATTCTTGCCTTGCAACACTGCCTGGGTTGTGGGGGAGTCCCTGAAGAATTTAGAACACACGGGGACAGTTCGAGATTGTGTTAAAGAATTTAGTTCTTCGATGCTTGACATTCAGGATATGTCGGAATCTGACAAATTGTTCAATTTTATGTCAGGGTTACAGGCGTGGGTGCAAACTGAGCTAAGGAGGCAAGGTGTGAAAGATATGCCTACGGCTTATGCTATTGCGGACGGGTTAGTGGACTTCTGAATGACTAACTCTTAAGACACAAAGAATAGTGATGGGAAGAAAGGCAAGTCATTCTGAAGGATAATAAGATGTCCATAGATTCGAAGGGGAAGAAGACTGACGAGACTAGCAAGTCCCCGTCCAAAAGCAAATATGGATGCTTCATTTGTGACGGTCCTCACAGTGCAAAGAATTGCCCTAAGAAGGATAGGCTCAGTGCCCTCGCCTTACAAGAGGAAGGTAATGCTAATACTTCTAATGGTGTAGAAACCTCAAGAATGAACCCATTGCAGTTGCTGAACACAATCACGATTGAAAAGTCTTCGCCAACTAAAGGCTTGATGCACATGATGGTATAGGTTGATGGAAAGGAAGTTCGTGCTATGTTGGACACGGGGCCAACCAACAACTTCCTATCCCAAAAGATCATGGCAAAACTAGGACTAACGATGACCCAAAGCTCCCACAAGTTGCAGGCGGTCAATTCTAGTGCAGTCCCTGTTTAAGGTACAGCTACGATAACTCTCAGGGTTGGTTCCTGGGAAGGTGAGAGTAATCTTACCATTGTTCCCCTTGATGATTTTGAGTTAATTCTTGGCATGGAGTTCTTTATTCGGGAAAAAATAACTTTAATGCCTCACTTATTTTGCATGATGGTGGCAGACGAGGGTTTGAAAACGCTGCAATGTGTATAAAGTATATAATATTTATGGATGTAAGAGTATGTAAATTATGTAATGAAAGTAATGTATACGTGTTGGTTTTCAAAACGTTTTTGAGTGCGGAAGCGTAGTAGTGTGGATCGTGTACAACAAAAAATTTTTATAAAACCTTTTGAATACGCTATAGATGATATTAATTTATGCCAAAATAAATTAATCTCATTAATATGTAAGAAAAGATACCTTGCTAACAATTAGGAATATAACTTGAGGTCTTTGGCTAACGAACGTTCCTCGCTCCAAAAGCTTTCTTAGAACACCTAAGCCTTCCTCGTCTACTCCTAGATTTCGCAAGACGATGAGTGTGGACTCAAGGTACAAACTATCGGAACGTTCACTCTCTAATTTATATTCTTTCACTGTCAACACATGTATGTGAAAGAATTGGAAAAATTGTAAGAACTTTTCTTCTCTTTTTCTCTCTTGTAGGATTCAGCCAAGCTCTAAGAAAATAGGGAGAAAAATCAATCACCCTTCTCCAATTTCTATTGTCTCCTATTTATAGACAATTAGGAGAAGCCTTTGCTTGTAGACAAAGAAAATAAGAAATCGGTAACTACTATATTTTTAATCTCATTAAAAATACAGTTTTCCTTTCTCTTTTGGAAACAAACTTTCCTTCTCTTTTGTTATAGGGTGGCCGGCCAACTCTAAGGAAAGTAGGAGAAAATTCATTCCTAATCCAAATTTCAATTTTAGCTTAAATTCAATTCCAAATAAAGTAACATTTTACTTTCCTTTTTGAATTTAATTGGAAAACTTGTCAAACAAGTAAACTGGATTACTTAGAGAGCAAGCAACTAAAATCCAGGTAATTTTTTTCCGGTGTTACACGTCCCCTGTGGTCCCACCACAGTGTGTGATAAATTAACAAAATAATCACATTATTTAATATATAATTAATTCTCAATTAATTATTCGCTAGTGAAATAAAATATGATAATCCATTTTTGTCTTGCAAATAATACAAGGATGACGGGGGCACTTATGGACCTATAATTCCGAGCTCCAATAAAATTAATAATTAGTTAAACTATTTAATTAATTTATTAATTCTATTAAGTCCAAAAGTTACTTCACTAAAAATTTAGAATTGGACTCTCAAAATTATAGATATAATTTACTTCTAAGAACTTGAAGTGTCCATTTGATATAGTCATTGAATATAGATCGATCCTCTATAAATAATTCATAATTATAGTTAGGTAAAATCCGCTAATCTCTCTAATTACATCTTTATCATTGAGTACCATTGATTCTCTAATTGATAGTATATTCATAAAACACATTCATGAATACAAGCTCGTTACTTATTCAAGAACCGAATCAACCCTCAAGAGAATTATTTATCTACTTCTTCAAAGAAGAATGAATGGATTCCATCTTGTATATCAGCATTTCTGGCTACCTATTTCATCATGTTCCTAAGATACAAGGAATAGGATTTAGGATCTCAAAATCTGTACCGAGTAAATTAAAGAACATGAATTCATAAATATGAGTCTACTAATAACTCAGGATTAAGATCAATCTATATATGACAATCGGTAGGCTCAAATTTGATTTTTTATGCTTAACGGAAATTATCAGAAAATCAAATTGTGTCTATGTCCCAGTTTTACATAATCTCATTATGCATATCACACTCATTCAATATCTCTCTATATTAATGATGCAGATAACACCATTCCATTCTTAATGGGAATGACATGTATTAGTACTGTTTTAATTAAAGATTCTGAAACTTTAATTAAATTCATTACAAACGTCGTTTTAATTATTATCCTTAAATATTATCCTCTCGTATATATTAAGGTTACATAAATAATGGCAGCAATTTCAATGATATTTATAAAGTATTCAATAATACATGCACATAAATAATGAATAAACTATTTTATTAATCAAATAATAAAATATCCTCATTACATCTCATGTTTAACGACACCTATGATGAGAACATAGCCATCAAAGTCAATCCGGAAGAAAGACAATCAACCTTAAACGTCCATCAAGCCAATTGCATGGCCAACTTGCATATTCCAAGAGGCTTAGGCGCAATTTCCAGCAAGGGACCAAGTCAAATTGCGGATAAAGAGTTGATTTTATCATAAATTCCATCATAGGCGTTTTTAAGGAAGGAATTAGATTCAAATTCGGATTTCTTCCCTAGGATAAGTTTTTAGGCGTTTTTTTAGGAAGGAGTTGGAGTCAAATTCAGATTCCTTCCCTAGGATAAGCTTTAGGCTTGCGTTTATCTTGTTTTTAAGTTTATCTTATTTTAGGCTTCTATCTCATTAAAGATAGAATAGGACTTTTCAATTTTTAAACCTTTCCAGTTTGTTGTCGGCTATTTAAGGCTGAAAAATGAAATTAATAAGAAGTTTTTGATTTTCATTCACTTTGTGAGATATTCTTCTTGTGTTCTTGAAGAAACTATTCTGAACTTATCAAGGTTTCCTTGTGGCGTTCAAACTTGACTTATCAAACGAATTTCCATACTCGTTTGTGGCGTCTTCACCATACCAGGGTTCTTGCTTCGCTAAGCAACGGGTCGAGGTTTCCATCAGTTCTTGAAGATCTTGGATCGTATTCCATATTTGGCTACGGGTTTCGTCACATCGTTGGCGGGGTTCGTATCAACCTATCCCAACAATACGAGACAACGAGGCGATGCTTAGCAACCTCGAGTCATTAAGTATGTTGATGTACCCAAAGGCTATCATGTTAATAGCATGTGAACGATAGTTGTATGCAAATGGTAAGTCGAATGTATGACCATGCTTAGGAACGAACTTTGAAGTTTTAAAAGAATTCTATCTACAGATTATTCAATGTTAAGAAGTTGAAAATGTTTTCAGTAAAGTACATTAGAATCTATTTCACTATTGAAGGAGTAAAAAGTAGCATAAATTTTTAGAGTTTATAGTTCTAAAGTAGTAAAAGTTAGGAAGTGAGCTAAGTATGAACGTAGTAATGATGACCAAAAGTAAGGGTCGTCACAATAAGAGTCTGCTAAGAATTCAGGATTAATATCATTTTATATATGACTATCGGTAGACTCAATTAGAATTTCTATACTTAACAGAAATTATCAAAAATTTATATTGTGTCTACGTCCCTATTCCATATAATATCATTATGCGTAATACACTCATTAAAAAATCTCACCATATTAACAGTGCGGATAACATTGTTCTATTCTAAATGGGAATGACATGTATTAGTAACGTCTTAATTAAAGATTTCAAACTTTAATTAAATTCATTACGAACGTCGTTTTGATTATTATCCTTAAATATTATCCTCTCACATATAATACTCATATACAATATTTATGGTAACATAAATAATCATTGAATTTTCACTGATATTCATAAAATATTCATTAATATATGCACATAAAATAATGAATAAACTATTTTATTAAATAAATAATAAATATCATATTACATCTCATGTTTCTAGGACACCATTCGTAACAATCTCCCACTTGTCCTAAAGCATGTAGAATATGTCTCTAATCCTGAATCTTTCAGGTGTCTATGACTAATCTATCCTTAGAACAACTTCCAGTGTTAAGATTTTTTTTTTTTGAAGTCAAGTTACTTTCCTTTGCTGCTTCACAAGCTACAACACATTAACCCTTAATGATAGAATTAGCAATCACACTTTTTCAACAACATTTCGTATAATGACTCTTTGACCTAGTGTGAACACAGATTTGGATGTCGACTCTCGAAATATATGCATGACTCATAGTCAAAGTCTGTGTATCTAGCTAAAAGATAACTATTTCACTGACTAAACTTTCTTATAGTGTTTTGCTTTCCTCATACACTTAAGGACATACTATATCGCTACCTAATGATCAAATCATGAGTTCAACTGATAATGACTGAATACTCCCACTGAATATCAGATATTCAGGCTAGTAAAGATTAAGAACATCTTCTTTTCTTTCGTTTGATACATCTTGGTTTTGATCAAATTCATAAGATTTAATAGTCTTATCAAACCTGATGTTCTATGATCTAGATGCATGCTTTAATCCATAATTGGATCTCTGTAGTTTGCAAACTTTCTACTTTTGGCCTTCCTTTATGTAACCTTCTGGCTTATCCATATAGATGGTTTCCTCAAGATAGCCATTCAAAAAAGTTGTCTTGACATCCATCCGCCATATCTCATAGTCAAAATATGCTGCTATGGTCAGGAGTATCCGAATGGACTTAAGCATGACTATCAGTGAAAGAGTTTCCTCATGGTCAACTCCCTCTTTCTGGGTATCACCTTTAACCACTAGCCTTTCTTTATAAGTCTCCACTTTTCCATCCGCTCATATCTTTTTCTTGAAAATCTACTTGCATCCAATAGGTTTTACCCCTTCGGGTAGATCTACAAGTTGCCAGACTAAGTTAGAGTACATGAACTACATCTCGAGTTTCATAGCTGCTTGCCATTTTTCTTTATCAGAATCATCCATCGCAGCCTTAAGAGTCAATGGATCCTCCTTACCGTTATCAGCAGTGACAATTTGTGCTTTCCTGATGTACCGGTCAGGTAACCTGCTTACCCTCTTATTATAACGAGGTGCTACAGGAGTTTGATTAGGAATCGTAACCTTATCTCTTTGAGTTCCGACAATTCTTGACGCTTGTGGTCTAATCTCATCGGAAAGCAACACTTCTAGTACTACTTTGCTTATAGGCTTAAAATCTTTCATATAGTCATGCTCTAAAAATGTGGCATTTGTTGACGCAAAAGTCCGATTATGAAAAGATTCACACTTTAAATCTTAACTAAATTCAAGATTTAACATTTGAATTTTTCCAGTTATTACATTTGTTTTCCTTGTGTGCATCGCATGTGCAATTTTGTTCGAAAAACAAACGGCTTCAAATGGAAGGCGTGGATTAAGAGACATTATGGATTTGCAGCACAATACGTATGCTGTCAAGTTTTGAGGGTATGACGAAACAATTCACATAGTTAAAAGCTAATTTGTGCCTCGAGTTATTCTTTAGCGAAACCGGTTGACAAACCAGTTGCCTATCATAACTACTTTCCAATGCCCTGGACTGCCCTTGATCTTTCCTAAGCTAGCGTCCGATCCCTTTCATCTTTGAAAAATACAAGTAATCATCCTTAAACGCATTAGATGTCTCTTGGGACCGGTCCCTTATTTTCAAATTACGGGACTACAGACAAGCGCTTCCTATATAAAAAGATGTATTATAGTCTTATAGTTACATATCTAATAGAAATGCTACCTCACACTAGTTCAACTAGGCACTACTTTTATTTAAAGATGTATTTAAAGCATATTACATAATGATAACTAGGTAGTTTTTATTCGCTATCAAACTGTTTTCCTATTGTCTGCTTAAGAAGGTTCTGCTTGGCAGTTTTTAAACCGTGGAGGGCAAGTCTTGAGCTCATACGCCCATCAGGAACATCTGTAGTGCAAGAGAGACCAATCTCAATGACTTTGGTGAGGCAATCATATTCTGTCTCAGGGCTTGTTATAGATTTTCCTTTATTGTACACATCCCCGGATAATTTCAACAGCTCTGAGTCTAGTACTTGCACCAAATTTTCCGGGAAAAAGGACTGCACCCATCTAGGCAGATTGAGATCGGCTGTGAAACTTTCATGCGTAGGGCTCATCCCCGTAAAGAGCTCCAACAGCATCACTCCGAAGCTGTACGCATCTCCCGCTATGGAGGGTTTCTCTCCTAGACCATACTCTGCCAAGCTCAAAAACAAGAAAAATTTCTTTGTCAAAAAATGAGATTGAGAGAATACATGTCCAATCCGTATATTAATATGGTAAGAACTTAAAAAAAAAAAAAAAAAAAAAAAAAAAAAAAAAAAAAAACCCCCCAAGGGGGGAAAAAAGGTAAAAAATAAAAAAAAAAAAAAAAAAAAAAAAAAAAAAAAAAAAAATCCTCCAAGTAGGTTGGTATATGCAGGATGAAAATAGCAACTTTTGCATTTATACCATGTTCATTCGTTGATTGATAAATAATATAATAGACTCGTCAGATAAGAAATCAAAAATATAATTTGAAAGTAAGATATTCAATTAATCAGGAAAATCTTCATGTCTATATGTAGAGATATTTTAGAATATAATATATTTTGTTGTAACATAACATTCTCAACAAAAGGAGAAAAAAAAATCATGTCATAACAAAAGTAAACACAACACAATATGACAAATAGTAAAACTACAATTTAGTTGTTATAAGTTTATACTAATTGCATCATACCAAAGAGTTACTAAACATTAACGGCATGAAAATATTAAAAACAAACATATAATATCCGTAAATAAATGAATGCTCTAAGATGTGAGCAATAGTACTAACCAGGAGGTATATATCCAATTGAACCTTTCAACACATGGGTGGAGCTAATAGAAGTTTGCGTCCCAGTTTTCTCCATAAGCAGTCTAGCCAACCCAAAATCTCCTACTTTTGCAGTCATTTCCGTATCCAAAAGAATGTTGCTGGGCTTTATATCACAATGAACCACGGGAACTGCAGAGTCAAAGTGCAAGTAATCCAAGGCACTAGCAATATCGATGGCAACATTCAGTCTTTCCACAACACTTAATGGAGCCCCATTCGCTTTCCTTCCCTTGCCCCTAATCCAATCTTCCAGACTTCCATTACTCATGTACTCATAAACCAAGGCCAGAAATTCCGTGTTGTTGAAGTCTATGCTTGAGCAGGATGTGATCAATCTGACAAGATTTCTATGACGCACATTCCTCAGCGCCTCGCATTCAGCAACAAAACTCTTGGAAGAGCCAGTTATGCGTGTATTGAGCACTTTTACCGCGACAGCGAATCCTTCTCTTAGATACCCTTTATATACTGAGCCAAAGCTTCCTTTCTTCCGATCAGATTCTCGTCGTTGAAAGATCCAGTTGCTTGACGAAGTTCTTTGTAAGAGATCATCTGATGCTGACCTTGATCTAGTACTTCCACATGTTCTGTAATTTGTGCTTTGGATTTTCTGAGATAGAGCAATAAACCAACTACAAAGCACATTACTAGAATTGCAGGAACAGAAGCAGTAAGAATAACTTTTGTCACTCTTTTTCGATGAGAATCAGAACCGCATGCCAAGTAGCAAAGCTTTTTATTTCCTTCTAAATGGACACTAGACAAGTTTCTGAACACTCCATCTCTGGGAACCACTCCTTCCAAGTTATTAAATGATAAGTTCAAGTACTCAAGGCCTTTCAGCTCTTGAAGATCTTCAGGAATGGAACCCGAAAGTTGGTTGGAGGACAAATCCAGTCTTTCAAGGCCTTTGATTTCAGCTAGACCCTTTGGAATAGGACCAAAGAACCTATTGTTACCCAGCAACAATTTCTCAAGGCTTCTACAGTCCTTGATTGAGTTTGGAATTTGACCTGACAAAAGGTTGTTAGAAATATCAATGGTAGCCACATTTTCTATGCTCCCAATCTCTTCAGGCAAAGGCCCACTTAGAAAATTATTGGATAGATTCAAAACAGTGCTTAAACTAGGGAGGTTAAGACACTCTTTTGGGATGCTTCCATTGAGCTTATTGTTGGACAAGTCCATTGAAAGCAGACTCTGGAAATTTCCGAAAGAACTTGGTACATGACCAAGCAAGGAATTCCCAGACAAATCAATACTATTTAGCTTGCTTAGATTGCCCAAGGACTTTGGGACAGCACCAGAAAGTTTATTGTTGGGCAAACCCAACATTTGAAGTTCCTTCAATTCACCTATTTGAGTTGGAATCTCACCACTGATCAAATTTGAGCTCAAATTCAACAAAGTCAAGCTCGTAAGATGACCAATCGAAACAGGTATATCTCCATGAATGCGATTCCCTCCCATGTACAATATTGATAGAGCCTTGGAGAGATTTCCAATGGACTCTGGTATTAGACCCTCCAAATGATTTCCATCAATAGCAAGGAATTTAAGGTGAGAACTATTTGTCAATGACGTGATAAAACTAAGACCATCCTCACCAGAGCTTACAATCCTATTGAAACCAATGTTGTACATTTCAAGAAAGGGAAGGTTTCCCAAACCAGGAGGGACATTTCCTTCAAGCAAGTTGTGAGCTACGCGAATGACTCTTATTCTTGTTAGATTGTGCAAAGACCCGGGAATTCTTCCTGTAAATTTATTGAAGCAAAAGTTGAAGACCAAGAGATTGGGAAGCTTGTCACCAACATCATAAGGAATTTCACCCCTGAGATCGTTTGAAGCAACAGCCAAATTCACGAGTGAAGTGATGTTATATATAGAAGTAGGAATGGTACCTGCAGAGCGATGAATCTATTTAGTTGGCATTAACGGAAACAAAAGTTTTGAGAGAAATAATGCAATCATTTTCTCAGGATCCTTTTACGCATGTTACAGTGTTGTTGTGACATTGTCCAAGCAACGTGTAGAAGTAAATAAACAGTTATTAAACGTGACATTAACGTGAAAAAGGGTAATATAGTTAAAAGTTACAATCAACGACTATCCTGTTATGTCTTATTACACTTTTTTTAATTATAAATTTAATTAGCTATTGTTAATTATTCCATTATTAATATATTAGATAACCAACTTTTCGTAATTAATCTTTAACTAATAATTAATTACTAATTATTATTTACTATTTATATTATTAAATTCATAATTTTAATAATTACAAAATAATATTTATTATTTAACTGCCATTACTATCTATTAATCAATTATTTAATAGTTAATAAATAATAAACTATATAACTGATAACTAATAATTAGTAATTATGTACTTAATATAACATTGTTCATAATGGAAAAGGGAAACTTTTCTAGTTTCTGAGCAAAAACTATTCTTACTACTAATTGTTTTCTTTCTCGTTTACAAAGCATATCCTAAATAATGCAGTTAAACTGTTTTTGTTTTTGTGCCTTAAAAGATTCACAAAACGTTTTCAAAGTTAGTAAAAAAAATACCAAAAACACCCTTTATTTTTTAATTAAGTTTCTATTTTACAAATTTGTTGGAATTTAAATTTAGTTTGAGATAACATTTTAAAAAATAAATTGTGTGAAATGGTTAGTATTATGGTAGTGCATTGTGCTAAGCAGCTTGATATAATTTTTGAAAACATATGTTGCACAATGGAATGTCGCGATGCGAATATTTGAGAAAATAATTAATTTTACTGGTATCTTTGAATATTGCGGTCATATCATTTTATCTTCTAAACTTTAAAAACTCTAATTTTATCCTCTAAATTTTGAATTTGTCTCATTTAAGCCATTTTGTAAGAATTAATGTTAAAATCATACGAAAAGGAGGAATTAAGTGTGGCCATGTGGTTTTTATTTTGTTTTTAATAGAAATTCAAATAAAAAGACCATATGATTGCATTACTCTCTTTTTTTTTTCTATCGGTTTTTAACATAAATTACAACATAATAGTTAAGCGGGAACAATACAAAGTTTAGGAGGCAAATTATATATGACCTTAAAGTTCATGAGTCACCAGTGATAATAATCCTAGATAAAATAAAAATGATGGCATTTAGTCAAATTCGGTAACATGTGCAAAGGCTTTTGGGATTGGAAAGAGCAATGGAAAAGGGAAGAAAAAATGGAGAATTTACCCTTACGAGTGCATGAGTCTGGAGACCTTTACCCCTTACTCATGATAAATATCCTTTTGTTAGTGTATTTATTTGACTAAAAAGGTTATAAATTAAGAGTAAATGGTAAAAAATCCTGATCTATGTACTTTCAAGGGGTATTTGTCAAGATTATCTGAAGGAAAAATAAGACAAATTCCTCTTGAGACTTATAGTGCGTGGGCCTGAATTTTATCACTTACACTTAATTTAAATTCTTTTTAGTCAAATAACTATACTAATCAAGAGTAAAAGATAAAAATTCAGACCTATTTACTTTAAGGGTTAACAATTTTCTCAATGAAAAATTCACAAGAAAGCCAAGGAAACTACGGGTGCTTTTGGAATTGGTTATAAAATATTTTTATTTTTGTATGAAAATGAAAATGAAAACATTTTTAGTTTCATTTTGGAATCATTTCTGAAAATGTGTTTAGTAGTTTTATTCTGAGATTGTTTTCAGTTTAAAAAAAAAACTAAAATTGTGTTTGGTGGTTAATTTTTAAAAACATGTAATAATATTTAAATTAATAATATATTAAATAAATAATAATATTAAATATATTAAATAAATAATAATATTAAATAAATATTATTGGGCTTCTGAGAGAGGGAGGAGAGAGAAAGTGAGAGTGAGAGAAAGAGGCTACAAGTTAGTGGAGGAGAGAGAAGATTTTCAGATCTTCCGGTGAACGACCATCGTCTGCGTAGTTGAGTCGGTGAAGACGCTGATGAAGACGAAGAGGCCGAGATTGGTGTGGTACGGGAAAAAAGTGAGGAGAAAATAAAAATGGAAAAACGAGTAAAATTCATTTTCAGAAACTATGAAATTTTATGAGAAAGACCAAAAACATTTTCAGTTTTGTTTTTGATTAAATGGGGCTCCAAACACAATCTTCAAACCATTTTCAGTTTTTACTCCTCAAAAAATGGAAATGAAAACAGAAACAAACATGGCCTCACTTTTCGTATCTAGATAATGATTAAAATTAATATTTTTAAGATAAAAGGGATTTGTGTGGGAAAAAATGCTCACTTTTTTTAATTAGTACTAGAGTGAAAAAAACAAGATTTTAAGTATGTGATGGTTTTTCAAACCTCAAATTTCAAAGTTAAACAAGGATGAAAATCTTAATTTTTACATACAATTAAAAATGTTTTCCAATAACAAGAAGGGGTATGTTTACCAATGGTTTCTCCGCCTTTTTTTTTTTTTTTTTGGGTAGTCTTTTCTGTCTTTTAAACTAGAGAATAGTGAGGTATATAGGAAGAGAAGGAAGAAAAGTCCACGTAGTGATTGTTATTTTTTTTTTCCTTGTTTTCAAACATCATCAACTAGATCACTTAGAGTGTGTTTGGTAGGAAAGGAAAGTAAAAAGAAAGAATAAGGTGGAGGAATTTTAGGAGGAAAAATAAAAATGTAGGTTGTTTGGTAGGAGAGAAAAGATAAAGGAAGAGAAAATATAGTGAAAAATAATACATGTGAGCCCCACCGTTTTTTTCTTTCCACAAGTGGGCAGAAAATATAATAAAAAATAAGGACAACTCATTAAAGTGAGCAAAGTTACTAAACTACCCTTTTCTCCATCAACATTCAAACAAAAAATTTAAGGGTATAAAAATAATTTACGAGTAAGATTTTTTCTTTCCTCCCAATTTAACTTCCAATACCAAACAAGTGAAGGCAAGCTCATTTTCTTTCCATCTTCTCATACCAAACAACATAAAAGAAAATCAATTTCTTTTCCATCATTGTTATTTTTCATCACTTCCATATTTTCTTTCTATCATATTTTCTTTCATTCCTACCAAACATAGCATTAAACAAGAAAAAGAAAAGTTTCCACTTGAAACAAAAACAAAAGGAAGAACAAGAAAATTGTCAAGCAGCAACCTTTAAGAAAATATGGTTGGTTCCTCAATTTATCGCTCTTTTCACTCTGAATCGTAAAGATTATAAGAACTCTTCCTTTTAGAATCTTTGTTCAATTTTTTTAATTAAAATTTTTAACAATAAGACCACGTGACAATATTTATCTCCTTTTTCCGTCTGTTTAAGTTATAATAGACATAATGATGTAGGACTGATTCATAACTTAAGTGGCAAAGTAGGAGTTTTGATGTTTGGGGTAAAGTGTGAATGATATTAAAGTTTGGGGACACGTATGAGAATAATCCAAAAATTTTATATTAATCAATAAAATGTAACAAAAATTTTCAAGTAAATAAATAGCATACCTGTTATATTGTTAATAGTTATATCCAGTTCCTCCAGCTTCCTAAGACGACCAAGTTCATCGGGTATGACTCCACTAAGAGTATTTGTTCCAAAATACAATGTGGTGAGAGAAGAAACATTGGCTAATGAGGAAGGAATTTCACCATAGAAACGGTTTTTTCCCAGCTTCAAGACCTCAAGCCTTGTCAACTTACTGAACTCCTCAGGAATCTTTCCAGTTATTCTATTCTTCATCAAGTCAAGCGTTTCTAGCTCTTTGCAGTGGCTTATGTTTGGCGGTAGAACTCCTTCAATTTGGTTTGAGCTCATGTTGACAACTCTTAGTTTAAAAAGTTTTGTGATTTCATGTGGAATTGCTCCTGCGAAATGGTTGTTTTGGAGGTTTAGGGAATGGAGGGAGGAGAGATTTCCAATGTGTGGGCTTATGGTCCCGGAGAGCCCGAGACCGGAGAGGTCCAGGCCCACCACTCTCTGGCCGTGTTTGTCGCAGAGAACCCCGGTCCAGTTGCATGGGGATTCGGTTTTGGCCCATGTTGAGATAGGGTTGGGAGAAGACTCAGAACTTAGGCTTGACATGAAGGAGATGAGAGCTTCTTTGTCTGTTGTTATATTCAAAGTTGCTGGCTCTACAAAGGGAAATACGGACTTGTTAAGTAAAAGGAGGAAAAGAAGAACAAAATGGGAAGGGAAACTCATATCTGTTGTTTGTTGTCAGCTTATGAAGTCTTGGCAAGAAAGAGTAGTAAGTATAGGGATGAGTATTGTTTGACGGGAGTTGTGGGTATTTATAGAAAATTTGCATCTGATATGACACGTGAGCATCACGTGATTTTAAGACCAATTAAGGGGTTGTTTAGTTAAGGAAATTTGTACTATGATTCGAATCATGATTCATGATTTGTTACAGTATTTTTTCTCATAAAAAATACACATAAATTAAAAATTATTATAATCTTATAATTCTAATCCATAAATCAAACGTTTTTAATAGTTTAGAAACACTGTCACTTGCTATCCAATTATAAGAAAGGAAAATGTCATGTAACCTTATTTCTATTCAAAATTTACTTTTAAGTACATATAATTTTTTTAAATTTTTTGTTAACCTCATTTCTATAATTTTTTTTTCTTTTTTTAAAAAAAGATTATAAAATTTTGACTCATTCAACGAGCAGGAGTCCTTCGCAGTGGAAATTTTCAAATCTTAGATGATGCATTTTCTAAGCGTATCATTTATCAGACTTTAATCTCCTGAGTTCTGTCATTCACATTATGGAGTCCGTCAACTCATGAGTTATACATGTCAACTTCAAACTTGAACCCCCCCCTCTCTCTCTCTCTCTCTCTCTCTCTCTCTCTCTCTCTCTCTCTCTCTCTCTCTCTCTCTCTCTCTATATATATATATATATATATAAGGTGTCCGTCATTGAACGAGTGGGCACGTTCTTTTGTCTAAAAAATTTAAAAAAAGACAATTTAAGTTTTAATTTTATTTAAGTTCACATTTTTTTAAATTTTATCTTTATTTAATTTTATTTAATTTTATTTAAATTCTAACTTCAACTCAAATTATAACTTAAATTCAACTCAAAAATTACACTCAAATTATACTCTAAAAGAACAATCCCTTACAAATTTACCCAAAAAAGACAACTTAAGTTTTAATTTTTTTTAAGTTCACGTTTTTTTAAGTTTCAACTTTATTCAATTTTACTCAACTTTATTCAAATTCTAACTTCCACTCAAGTTATAACTTAAATTCAACTAAAAAATTACACTCAAATTATATTCTAAAAAAATAATCCCTTAAAAATTTACCCAAAAACGGAACAAAAAAAATTGATAATAAAAAAAATACAAAAACACAAAAGCAAAACAACGCACACACACCAAAACACCAAAAGATCAAAAGCCAAACAATCCAAAAACTTTTTTCACGTTATACCAATTAGACCGGTGCCCTAGCTAGCTAAGAACTAAGGTGGAAATTTCCAAATCTTAGATGATGCATTTTCTAAGCGTATCATTAATCTCCTGAGTTCTGTCATTATCATCATGGAGTCCGTCAACTCATGAGTTATACAATATATATATATATATAAGGTGTCCGTAAAAACGGAACAAAAAAAATTGATAATACAAAAAAACAAAAGCAAAACACCCACACGCACCAAAACACCAAAAGATCAAAAGCCAAACAATCCAAAAACTTTTTTCACGTTATACCAATTAGATCCGGTGTCCTAGCTAGCTAAGAACTAAATACATAAAATATATTCTGTCTTTTGATTTTATTTATTTATACAGTAACGTGTCCTATTTACTTCTGTATCCTTGATTAAATAACAAGTAGATTAAAGCGTCACGACTATTAATAATAAATCTTAAATTGTACATGTATATATTTATCTATCCAGCTTTAATTTGTTTATTATTATTAGAGTTTCATTATATATGTTCGTTTCATTATATATGTTTATCAATTACGAATCATATTATTTAGACTATTATCTTTATGTTTATATTTTTTGCACATTTTTTTCATTACATACACAATTTAAAGATTTAAAATGATAATTTTAAACTTCAATTTATTTCTCATACATTCAACCACTATAAACGTAAACGTAGGTACAATTCAAAAATATAAATTTACATCTAATATGACACGTGAGCATCACGTGATGTTAAGACCAATTAAATAATTTAGTAACATTGTCACTTGCTATCCAATTACGAGAAAGGAAAATGTCATGTAACCTCATTTTCTATTCAAAATTTACTTTTAAGTCAATATTTCTTTATATTTTTTTTCTTTTTTTTTTTTTAAAGAAAGCTTATAAAGTTTTGACTCATTCAACGTGCAGAGTCTTTCGCATCCTGTCAAGGACTCACAAATTTCAAAATTTCTAGGCATATCATTATCAGAGTTAATCTTCTGAGTTCTGTTGATAGGACTTACAAATTTTAAATAATTTCTAGGCATATCATTATCAGAGTTAATCTTCTGAGTTCTGTCATTATCAACTTGGATGTTAGAAATATTGAGGGAAGACTTAAACCACGTAAAAAGTACGTTTTTTTTAAAACGTAATTTATACTCTCTTGTTAGAGATTGTTTCCGGTTCTCCGTAAATTATTCGCAAGATATAATAAGTTTTTAAGTTGTTAATTATAAGTAAAATGACAAGAACACGAGAACTCTTAGAATTTTTGTAAATTTTTTAACAAAAAGAGAGAAAAATTGTGGAGAATTATTTTATTGATTTATCAATAATTCTTATTCTTTTTATAATTTTTTATCACAACAATACGCATAGACACAACCAAACTTAAAGAGACACATTTTCCATTTGAATTGGTGTCAATTCAAGTTTCAAAAATCGTGTCTGATCATTACGGCGTTGCGGCGCCAATTTCGGGCGCTGCAGCGCCAGTTTCTGGAAAATCAGAAACTGTCCACGCAAGCCCGAGCACCGCGGCACCCAAACTCAGCGCCACGGCGCTCTGCTCTCTGTCCATTCCAGTGTCACGGCGCCCAAACTCGGCGCCAAAGCGCCGTGCTTGCCAGAAATTATGCCCACTCCAGCGCCGCGGCGCCCAAACTCGACGCCAAAGCGTCCTACTTGCTGGAAATTATGTCCATTCTAGCGCCGCGGTGCCCAAACTTGGCACCACGGCACCCTTCCTATTGGAAATGGCTATCTCTTAAATGTAGAGAATGCAAGGCGCTTTTAGATGTGATAAAACTTAACAAATTCTTATATATTATATTTAAACAATCCCAACAATCCCCCACTTGTTTAAACATAATATTGAAGAATTCTATCCATAAACTGTATATATGCATAAAGTAAAATATCTTTCGATTTAAATTTTACCTTAGTGTAAGTTTCACAAATGTATATCAAAATTCCAGGTAGCCTAAGGCTTTGAACCGGTTATTCCTTATCGGTGAATCTACACACATAAATACATTAGAGTTCAAGTATTCTATACAACACTCGCTTTACACTATTCATGGCCTTGTGCAATCCTGATTCATAAACTTTTTAAGAGAAACTCCAACTCTTCTTTGAGACGGCACCACCTCTAAGACTACATAGGTGAAGTTCTTCCAGTATCTTTGTTAGTTTTAAGATACTTGTTCTTAAAACTGAACTTCATTAAGAATTAATCTTAACTCATCCCTCACACAGTAACAACCAACACTAAAATTCTTTTTGGGCTTAATGGTTAGTGCTGAAACTCTTCACTTATCAATGATTTATTATTATCCATTGAATCTAAAATTACTAATTTCGTAATGTTAGATTGGGTTGCCATCATTAGTGGATTTTAATCTAGGAGTTTTAGCCTCATCCAATTTGACGTCGTCCTTACTAAATCTATCGAAAGAGCTTTAGTAAAAGGATCTGTCAAATTTTCAATGGACTTCACATATGTAAGAGAAATAATTCCATCTTTGATTAATTTCCGTACATAATCATGTCTAAGACTCATATGTCTTGACTTTCCATTGTATATCTCGCTATATGCTCGAGATAAAGTGGATTGACTATCACAATGTATTAATATCACTAATACATCCTTCATAGTCAATGGAATCTCCAACAATAGGTCCCTTAACCACTCTCTGCTTCATTCCTAGCTGATGCTAATGCAACAAATTCTAACTCCATAATTGAGTGTATTATACAGGCCTGTTTCTTAGATTTCTAAGAAATAACACCTCCTCCCAAAATGAACACCCAACCAGTCGTTGATTTGTTATCTTCAATACTTGATATCCAACTTGCATTTGTATATCCTTCTAGAACATTAAGAAATTTTGAATATTGAAGACCTAAGTTTTTAGTTTTCAATAGATAACCTAAAACTCTACCAATGACCTTCCAATGTTCAACACATGGATTGCTAGTAAATCTACTCAATTTACTAACATCAAATCCTAGATCAAGTCTTGTGCACTTCACTGCATACATAAGACAACCAATAGCACTTGCATACTCAAGTTGAGCCACTGCTCTTCCATCATTCTTGAAAAGTTTTACACTATGGTCAAATGGAGTATTGGCTTCCTTTATCTTTATGTGACTAAACTTTTTCAACACTTTCTCAATATAGTGTGATTGGGTTAGAGCGTAACCCCCACTATTCTGTCTAACTTTGATACCCAGTATTGTATCTAATTGACTAAGATCTTTCATCATGAATGTGGATGATAGAAACCTCTTCGTTTCTTCTATGCCTTTCATGTCATTGCTCACAATTAGTAAATCATCAACATAAAGACATACAAAGATAATACACTTATTACACACCTTTGTATATAAGCATTTATCTGAAGTATTATGAACAAAACCACTTGAAAGTATAGTTGAATCAAACTTGTCATGCCATTGTTTTGGTGCTTTTTTCAATCCATACAATGATTTTACAAGTTTACACACTTTATGTTCACTTCTTGGTAGAACAAAACCTTCCAGTTGTTCCATATAGACCTCCTCATCGAGATCACCATTTAAGAATGCCGTCTTGACATCCATTTGATGAACATATAGACTATAGATTGATGCCAATGCAAACAATATTCTAATAGTCATTATTCTTGCTACATGTGCATATGTATCAAAATAGTCAATTTCTTCTTTTTGTCGATACCCTTTGACTACCAATCTAGCCTTAAAAGTGTTTAAAGTACCATCGGTATGATACTTTCTCCTAAACACCCATTTACAACCAATAGGTTTAGAACCTGGTGATAAATCGATAAGCTCCCAAGTGTGGTTTGACATTATTGAATTCAACTCATCATTGATAGCATCCTTCCAAAAAATCGAATCCCTAGAAGCCATCACTTCCTTAAAAGTTTTAGTATTATCCTCCACTTGTAATATCATAGGAATTTTCCTAGTGACATTACTCCTATTTCCTTCTACTAAGTAAAAGGAAATAAGTTGAGAATCAATCTCATTCGATCTCAAACTTTTCTCTTTACGGATTCTCTTGCTTCTTCTTGGCTCAATTGGATGTTCAATGATCTTTGAAGATGTCTCCTCACAAGATTCTTCATAGGTAGAACTTTGAGACTTGTCCTTATTCGCCAACAAGTCTTCAAAGAATTCTACATCTCTTGATTCAACTATCACATTAGACTCTAAGTTCAAGAGTCTATATGCCTTGCTATTTACTGCATAACCTACAAAGGCACACCTAATCCCTCTAGGACCTAGCTTCATCCTTTTAGGATAGGTGTTCTTGTAATAAGCAAGACACCCCTACACTTTGAAATACCCTATATTGGGTTTTCTTCCTCTCCATATCTCATACGGAGATGTTTTATTTTTCTTAGAATGAATTTTATTAAGAATATGACATGCACTAAGAAGGGCTTCACCCCACAAATAAAATGGCAACTCAGAATGCAATATCATAGCATTAATCATCTCAAGAAAAATTAGATTTTTTCTCTCAACTAAACCATTTTGTTCAGGTGTTCTAGGTGCAGAACATTCGTGTATAATGCCATTTTCTTCACAAAATGTATTAAAATCATTTGGAAAGTACTCACCTCCTCTATCACTCCTAAGAATTTTAATTTTCCTTCCCAATTGATTTTCAACTTCCGCTTTATATACCTTCCTCTTTCGCTTTGTATTTGAACTCCAATGCATTCCATATCTCTTTTACAGAAGATGTATGTTGGCATTTATGCCCTTAGGAATAAATGTAACGATGTTCTTTGAGACATTTTAACTATTAATAAAGATTTATTTATTTCATATATCTATATATTGTCCTCTTTATGTTCATATTAGTTGAATATATGATAAGCAAACTGAAAGTCTGAGACTGTCATTCTAAATCTTTAGGTCATGCATGTAATGTGTAGAACATACGGAAGACAAGAATCTAAAGATGATAGTCTAAATCATACGATCCACAATTGAAGGAATAAAGTTGGGCGCTTTATTCATGTTAAGATTGTTATATTGTCTACTTCCTAACGGAGATGAATTGTCTTGGTCTCGGAGGTGGGACTCCATGGGTAGAGACATTGATATAGTTTCTAATGGTGAAATCTATATTTGGTCGGACCAAAGTTGAATTGTTTTAATTAATAATTCTGTTTGAATAAAATAATTCACTTTTGACGAATTATATGTTGTCATCTTAATCCTGAGATAGATAATGAACCAGTATGCTTGACTTGTATCTTTTGGTGCACCAAAAGGAGACATCCTAACATTATGTAAATGTACGCTTACCGGTACATTGGAGTTATGACTCGTGTATGCGTAGATTCGTTATTCATAGATATTAGAATCCATAGCTCTTAAAAAGAGTCAATGATATCCTCTTATGCATTATCTGTGAATTAAAAAATACGAGTGCTCGGCCATTAAACTACTCTGTGTTATCTAATGGTTTACTATTTGTAATGGTATGAATAGTGATTTTCTAATGGTGTGATAATGGAACAGAAGATAAATGTAATCGGGAAGGTAAAACGGAACTTGACCTCAAGTCGATTATAGATATCATACGGGGATGATACACTAATATATTGAGTCATGGATGAGAGATATTCATAGCTTTTTAAATACGCTACATAAATTGAAAGTGCAGCTCTTAGCTTTTAGTGGAGTAGCGTTAAAGTTTTATAATCATAAGACGAACTTGTTGGTTTACAAGTAGCGTTGTGATTATAGGAGCTTGATTTATATATGTCCATCGAGTCTTTTTACTATCTCATATAACTTCTTGTAACGATATGGTGTATTTTCTACATATTGATAACTTGTGTTATTTTCGTAAAAGATGTTCAAAGTTAATATGAGATTGGTTAATTCATGAGTGATTTATATGGTGAATTAATTGATAAATTAATTCTACATAAATTGGTTGAATTATTGTTTTAAGAGTTTTTTTTTAATATGGGAAGACTATTATATGACTATTTTGATCAGGCAACTTCTTTATAAGGTTGCTTGAATCAAAATTGAGGCTTTATGCAAGTTTTCCATGTTTAAAAACTAAAAAAACAAGTTTCGCTAGTGCAGATAGATCGACCGGTCGGGTAGACCGGTTCATGAAGATAGGTCGACCAATTCGTGAAGGACAGGTCGATCGATGAGTTATAACGTCTCTGTCACTGGTCGATCGATTATAACGCATAGCGAGTGCTGACGTGGTGAAACTGACTCTGTATGCGAGATAAAATTTGGGAAACCTAATTGTTACGGAAGTATGACTTCCTAAATACTATAAATAGCCCAGTGAGTCACATTACTCATTAGATTACTTGAGAGACTTTTTGGAGGCTATTGACAAAAGATTCCTGAGAGGAAAAATTGTTTAATTCTCAAGAACAATTTTTCTGTTGGCTCTTTTGTGGTTGGAAGGTGTTCAAGAATACCAAGAGAAGATTGAATGATGTGTGCCTACCCGCACTCTGATCGTGGAAACAAGAATAACAAAGAAGACCAGTTAGTTGAGGCTCTTCCGGTTGCTGTTTGGAACGCTTTGATCTGTCAGACGTGTTGTTTCCTAAATCTCAAAAGGCATGATTTAAATCTTTAGTATTTATGTTATATAGCATCATGAATATGTTCTTAATTGGCTTTAGTATTGATTTAAATTTTTAAAATTTTACTGCGCATTCGATACCGTATTTTCCAACACCATATAAATTTTTTTTTAAATATTTATATCGTTTTCTGTTTGAGAATCTGTAGAAATATTCTCACAAGAGACATAAAGGGCAATTGTTAGATGTTAGAGAACCTATAGAAAGCCAAACCGGTTCGACTTATATATTCACATTTTGCAATAAGGACAAAATGTTGATTAATTGGCAAAATCTCCTAGTTAGGATCAGTGTGGTGTTGTTGGGATATGCCAAAAGAGATCAACAAACAAACAATATTCAACTGCGTATGAGAAGGTGCGAATATTGGGTTATTCCATTGGGATTTACTCAATTTCACAAACAAACAATAATTGTTTGTCGTACAAGAAAAATGCATTCCTAATGTGAAACGCACAGATTTCTTGATGGGAAGTCTATCGTAAGATATAAAGGGCTTGTTCTTTTGATGTTTTTGAGTTAGGTAATTTGAGTGTAGAT
>NW_010367099.1:26160-26558 GCF_000414095.1 Morus notabilis | reverse complement strand
TTAGTAATTAAACTATATATAATAAATTAATATGTTAAATAATTAAAAAATAGTCATTAGTAATTAATTATAAGTAATTACTATGTCTAATGTACTCATATTTATTAGATTATAAATAATTAATTAGTGTATTAAGAAAAATAATTAGTATATAGATAATTTATTAATATTCTGTTTACTACTTAAATTATTAACTTTTAGTTTCATAATTAAATAATTAGTTAATTAATTACTAATGCTTAATTTAATAATCTATTATTTGATATATCACATGATCAATTTTTGGTAATTGTTCTTTTTATAATGATTAATTATTAATTATCAATTATTAATTATTTATTTAATAACCTATTATTACTTGTTTTATTGTTAATATGTTATATAATTAATTTTTGGCA
>NW_010367099.1:22694-26142 GCF_000414095.1 Morus notabilis | reverse complement strand
TTATTTATTATTTTTATTAATAAAATTAAAAACTTAATAGTAATAAATTAATATTTAATTAATAATTAAGTAATGACTATCTATTGATTAGTTATTAAGTATATCTATTTATTAACTATTAATTAATTATCTAATATAACTTTATTGATAAGTACTAGAAAATAAAAACGAAAAAGGAAAAATAACTTTTAATCATTTTTTTCATAAAAATCATTCTCATTGTTTTTTGTTTTCATTTCCGTTTTCAAAATTTTTATTAAACAAACGTAAGTTGTAGATCGTTTTTGTGTCTCAAAAGACGTGCGGAAACGTTTTCAAAAATAATTTTAAACGCACTCTAGATTTCTCATTTCTCAAATCAACAAAATTATAGAATGGAGAATTGGAGATCATCTAAAACAAAATATTGATTTTGTAACAATTTTAGTAAAAAAGATGAAAAATAACAATTTTAGTAACAAAATATATTGATTTTGATTTCTCATTTTTATTCGTTTTTAAGCTGTTTTAGTAACGAAGATGAAAATTAGGTCTCGTTCACTTCACTTATTCAAGTTTAGAATTCAAGTTTTGTTACAGTAAAAAGTTCTCAGAAACAGTCACATCAAACTTTTTTGCTACAGTAAAAATCTCTCACATAAAATCACATCTCAACTCGAATTACAAACTCGAATTAACGAAGTGAACGGGCCCTAAATCCCAAATTTACGCATAGTATTTAGGTAATTTTTCATCAAATGATATTGTCTGCTTAAATAGGAAAGATTGCACGGAATAAATCACCCGACAATATGGAACCAATCTGGAATATCCTCCAAGTTAAATAGATATATAGTACAATTAGTAGTCACATCACATATCAGTGATGCATGTGGGTAGTTGAAAACGTCAAAAATAAGAACTACAGAAGTAAAAATTTGGTTTTTTTATTGGCAAAAAAAAAAAAGGAACACGTGTCAGGCATACTGAAGGACGCGTATCTCGTTTATCGTATACGTCAGCAGAACAAGTGGGTGTTATCCATTGGCTCTTAGAGACGCAGAAGCAGTAGTTCAGTACTCAGTCGGGCACTACACTTATTTAGAAAAGAGGAGACAATAATATAATACTAATTATTATATTGTAAAAAGAGAGATATTTTGTATAGATTCTGCACACACTATATTTTAATCCCAGTTCGAGCAAAAAATAAAAAATAAAAAGGTTATTTAATCAAGTTGGCTACTTTAAATAAAAAAAAAGGGTAAAAATTATATTTTATTGTTACTTCGGGTGTCAATAATCCAACAAAGCCACATACCCGTCACGAATGCCAATGACACAAGACAAATTTTGATATTGTTTATTCAATAAAAAAAATTAATCAATCGAAACAAAGCTTCTACAACCTTCCGGAATGGCCTAGTTCTAGATGTTTGGCTTTTTCTTAATCTTTTTTTAATTAGCACAATAAAATGCAATTATTGGGACAAAATGGCTAGACCCAAGTAGTTTAACTTTAAGCATAATAATCCTTAAAAACTTCAACAATGTGATTTAGAGCCAAAATTCTACTAAAGCTTAGTACCTGCCACGCCTATATTTGTTCAAACTCAAGAAGATTATGTAAAGATCAAAGCCATTTAATTGAGTAAATATCTTACGAGACTGTTTAGTTAACTGATTCGAGTTTAAATGTGATTTTATGTAAAAAAAATTTACTGCAGTAAAAAAATTAAATATGATTATTTTTTAGAGTTTTTTACTGTAACAAAACTTAAATCGGTGAAATGAACGAGACTTTTGTTAACCTTATTTAGAGAGTGCCAATAATTTAAACCCACGTCACATATACGTATATTCTAACGTTGTACACGTAAATTTTAAATTAACATTGTCGAACGTGCTAGTATTCAAGGAGACAAGATTATGTCTACGTAACATTATATTTAGATCGTGCGAAGATATCTTCCAATATGGCCGTACACCAATGGATAAACATATTTTTTGAAACTTTCTTCTAGAAAAAGAAAAATGAGTCAGCTCATCTACTAGCTTTATTAAGGTTTCGAGAAAGCTGAGGAAAATGAGTCAGCTGTTTTAGGGAGAAGAGAAATAATTAGATAAGATAGGCGAAATAACACGTGTGGCCTACGTGGCTAAGTGTTTGTGCGACACGTTTGCGGCGTTTCAATGCGCCTTTTGTCTTTAGTTTAATGTTTTCTTAGCCTTTCATGCGACGAAATAATGTTTCCTTTTGGGGAAGCAAGATTGCATTAATCTCGTAAATCACAAAAGTAGGAGATGAGTGTCTTAATTATGCGTGGCTTTCAGCTTAGTTGACACGTTAGTCTCTCTGATTTTGATGAATGAGTAACAAGAAAACAAAGAAATGGTTAGTTGATACCTACGTAGAAACGAGATCCTTATGGTTCGTTGATATACCTATGTAGAAACGATATCATTTTGGTGTATTATTCAATGATTCGAAACATCTTTCTGTGATGATAAGTGGTTCTACACAAATCATAAGTATACATCTTTTTCTCTGTTTTATTTGTGCTTTTATTTTTAAAACTTTTTACTAGTAATAAGGAAGCGGCAAGCGGAGTGATGAAGCCTAATAACTTAGTTGGTGATGAAAAAGAGAGTGACGGAAAAATGTATGCGAATCAGGAGTGTAATGGATACATATCCTATTTAAATAGAGATTTTGATTTTTAAGTGTTTTTTTTTTTTTTGTTGACTTGATTGATGAGTGGGTTGTCAGCCGGCCTCTCCTCAACCCATCGCCGGTTGGCCTCCACCGAGTCCCAATCCCCGACGTTAAATTACTAAAAAATAAAATTTAGAGTTGAAAGTATCAAATTAAGAGACTCTAAGGTTTAAATTATCAAAAATAAAATTTGAGGTTGAATGTATCAATTAAGAGAGTAGAGTTTAAATTACTAAAAAATAAAATTCAGTTGAAAGTGTCAAATTAAGAGAGTGCGTTAAGGTGCCAATAACCCTTTTTTAATAAGCACATGTCAGTTGAATTTGCATGAGTCTGCAGTGCATTTCCTTTGAGAATTGAGGCTTAAGACGTATTGTTCCTTCTTTTGTTCTCTGCTTAATTTGCTGGTTTCTTTTCAGATGTTCATCCGTAATTAACTTACTGTTTTTACTCTGCTTTTAGGAAGAAAAAAAATAAGAGAAGTGGCAATAATATAGTTTCAGTACATGTTTGGAATCACGATTTATTTAAAGAAAATTAGAATAGTAACTTTGAAAGTGTTTAATGGGACAAAAATGATTTTAGATGTCCGAATAAGTAATAAAAATGTTAGAATTAAATTTATAAAATCTTATTAAAGTTTTGGTTCAATTATTGAGTTTTTCTTAAAAGAACTCTTTTTAAATATTCACGTAATACGGCTTTGACAGGAAGTTCATTTGCCAATATTAAAACTGATCTTATGAAAAAAAA